>NC_048910.1:10736228-10811100 GCF_011077185.1 Oxyura jamaicensis | reverse complement strand
GGATGTCAGAGTGGTTGTTTGCTTCAGGATTTCTCAAGATTTCCTTTCAGAGTCATTACTCAGTGAAATGCAAGCTCCTGCATGTGCAGTGCATGTGATGCTTTCAAGGGGCAGGATGGCAGTTGCATGCAGTTGAGCTTCAGCTCCCATGTTCTTGCTGTCGCTGATCTGGATGCGTGCCATGCAGAGCCTGGCAAGCCTGCCACTTATTTTACTGGTTTATGCTCTCCCACTACCAGTGGGACTGAAAACTTGCAGATATGTGATCTTCCAAAAGCTGGGGAGGTGCTGATTTCTACTGATGTAACAGTCGAGAACATTGCTTGTTCTTGCTCCTGGTGACGGAGCTAGTTTTCATGGGTGAGTTTTCTTTTTCTGAATTTGCCTTGTTGGATGGGAAAAGTCCAGCATTGCCTTCTCCACTTCATAACACCGCACAGATCTACATGTTGGTGAAAGAGTGTATAACACTACAGAAACAGCTTTTTAACTAAAGCAAAAGAACAGTTTTTTTTTGTTTGTTTGTGTTTGTTTGTTTGTTTGTTTTTTTGGGGGGGTGTCTTGTTTTATTTATTTATTTATTTATATATATATATATATATATATATTTGGTTTGAACTCACTGGTTGTTGATTTCAATCACCCAGTTCGTCCACCTCTGCCCAAGGATTTAAAAGACAAGTGACAGTAAGCGTAAGGCAGATGCAGGGTCTTCCAAACAGTCTAATCCTCCTCCTGCAGTGTGGGTAATTACGTGGCACTTCTGTTTATTTTAACAGACTGTTATCTCCCCGAACAACTCTGTTAGTGACCTCACTCTCCCAGAGGGCAGCAGTGACATCATCAAATGGCGATACTGCTTCCTGATAATTTTAACCCCTGTCATAACCAGTTATAAACTCATAGAGAGACTCTGGGTTACTCTACAACTTTCTGAGATATCCTCATTTCTTTCGTAGAATAAGAACACATCTGTTTTACCTGACTTGTTAGTGCATGTGGAGCACAATGTGGTTAGCCAAATAAAGTCTTTCTATCCTGGCATCCATTAAAAATGTTTAATTCAAAGTGCGTTGATAACCAAGAGTATGTTGAGATTTAACTTCCTAAAACTATTCAAGTTTTCTTTTCTTCCTTTTTTTTTTTTTTTTTTTTTTCTGCTGCATCAAAATTTGGCAGTTTGGCAAGGGTGAAATGTGTTTTACTACCATAGCATTACCTTGATACTGGACATGCTCACAGCATAATGTTGATCCCGTAATATTAACATATTCATGCCATAGACTTACTTACCACTGTTTAAGAATGAGGGATCATGACTTGGAAATCTTCCAGTTTCTATGCCACTCCCAGCACCGATAACTTGGCAGTGAGTGCAGTGTTGAAGGTATGCATGTAACCTCTGGTAGAAGAGCGATCATTTCTAATAGGAATTATACAGCTTTTACATTCCCAGGTTGACTGTGAAGAGCTGCTTTGATAATATTTTGCATAATTCAAATTGCAATCTAGTTAAATTCATATTGTACAGTGAGCTCATTGGCAGCAACATCTAAAAGTAAATAAATCTCACCACATAAACTGGAAGGTTTGAATTTCATTTCAGAAATTCCTGCTCTGTATTGTTCTGGCAACCTTTATCTTTCTTTCCATCATACTCAAAGCATCTGCAAAATAGAAGTATAGGGTGTTTTGTTTTGTTTTGTTTTGTTTTGTTTTGTTTTCTTATACACAAAAAGTCAAGTAATTTGTTGTGAATACAAATCATCACCCTCTGTACCATACAGAGAGGGAAAGAGATGGAATTTTTACACAAAGCTATAAACAGGTAAAGAAGGGCTCAGTGTCTGCAGATGGTTAAGGTGGGACAAGAATCAACGGTGGTTTGCTTTGGCTGGTGATCAGTACTATTGTAGGAAATAGAGCAGATTCTTGTATAATTTGTTACCTCGATGGAGCTATGAATCCAATGATAGATTTTCATCTTTACCTGATTCAGATAGATAGACTGTATTTAGCAAGAAACAATAAGAACTACCATTGTCTCCACAGTGAGGGAAGGATTTTCAACTTCTGTGTATATATACATGGAAATTTGCACTTCCACATTTGCTCCATGTTTTTGCTGTTGAAAGCTCTTGTGTGTGCCCTAAAATCTGTGCACAATAATCTGAAACCTGTTCCTAACCCCAAAACACAACAGAATCTCTTTATCAGATGCAAATGCTAGCGCATAGTGTACAAAAATAGTGATTTGAAGTGGTAAAGGTTTGGAACATTCCTGTGCAACTGCAGTGTACACTTTGAGACAAATCCACAAAAGAAAATGGGCCAGGATGTGTTTTGATAAAGCTTCTTTTATTCATCTGAAAACCACAGACATTTTGCCTTTTTTTTTTTTTTTTCTTTAAAATAAATTATGACTAGCCAATTCAACAGGAAGGTAAAATAACAAACAAACAAACAGACAAAAGAATAAATATGAATCCTCCAAGTCCAAGCTTGAACTAACATTAACAACTGTGGTGATTGTGATCTGTTCCCTGCACAGAGGAAGGAGAACACCTACCCAGGAGCACTCCAGAAATCAGACGTCATCGGATAGTCAGCTCCACATTTCTTACAAGCACATTGCCTAATTTGATAGCTAAATTTATTGTTGCTCTCACTTTCTGTAAGACTTTGATGTAAACTCAACTCAAGAACAGCTTGGTCAGGAATATTGGCTTCTGGTTAGAAACTCTGACCAAGAGTGGATGGTGTTATTTATTCCTGAGTGTGCAAAAGCAACACAAGCTGATTTCAAAGAACACTTGGCAAAGGAATATCAAGTGTTAGTGCAACTTACTCCAGCTGAGAGTCATTATTTCCAGTGGCAGTGGAAAACCATTGAGAGCTCTCATGGGAAATTGTAGAAAATGTTATGGCAGGAATAATATTAACCCTTGCCACTGTTTTATGTGAAATTTCCAGTCACAGCCAAACTTTACTAGGAAATTACTCCAAGATTTTAGAAAATGACACTTTTGCCACCCATGATTTTCATAACATTGGAAAAGAAAATGTTAAATCCAGTCTGCTCTCATGCATCCCAGTGCAGGGAGCTAAAAGAGAAAAGCAATTTCTGCTCACTGCAGGATTTGACAAGGCTGCTGGTAAGGAAAAGGCAAGGAGTGGAAAAGGCTGCCTTGGAAGGAAGCAGAACTGGAGTCAGAGAGGGATGGGGGAAATGGCACACTGAAATATCATTGCAAAGGTCTAATTTAAATCTTCAAAATTATTTTTATTCTCTAGAAATCAATACAAGATAAGGGATTTCAATGCACTGGGAAACTAAGTCACTTAGTTAACTGTTTAAACAATTAAAAAAATAAAGCTGTTTTGATTTCAGGTTAATCTGGGCTCCAACCAACAGACACGAAAGAGAAGTTCTGGACACATCTTACATATTTAGTCAGTGAACTCAGATTATTCTTGCCTTCAGGCACTAATTAATTAATAGATACCTAGAAAAAAAATCAGATCTTCCTAAGACCCATCCTTTAAATGTCTCTGTTTTTCCACATGTGGGACCTAGAAGAATTATGCTGTTAAATTAGGTGTCGCTTAGTGGGAGACATGAATCCAGGTACACAGCTCAAGATTTAAGAAGATTCTCTATATTTCAGCTGAGATTTCTCATAAATTGTAGACAGAAGTCTCTGCTCAGGTAAGGCATTATTTTGTGATTTTATTTAAACAGGTCTGGGGGGGGGGGGGGTTGAAACAACACACAATACACAAAAACTAACTGCTTAATGAGTGCTTTCTGTCAATAAATATCGTGAAGAATGGTCTACGTCTTGCTGTAATGTCATTAATAATAAACCTGAAAACAGTACTTCACTGATTCCTCTTTGCCAATTCAGCCAAGAAGCAGAAATACTAACTAGAAAATGTAACTTAGCTCAGAGGTAGAAATTAGGCTTGTTAAAATGTGTGATTGCTGCATTCACATATTTTTCAAAGCAGTCTATGGTTACCGTTTAGAAATGCAGACACCCCCCCCCCCCCACCTCCACCACCTTTATAAAGCCTGCAGTTTTGCTATCATTAATAAAGCCAAAAGGGAGAGGTGGGGCCACATGTGGTGTCAATACACTTTAATTAAGTGTAATAATTCCCCTTTTCCTGAGGTAGACGTGCTAAGACAGATTTCTCTTCAGAGATTTATGCCTTGCCGATGTATTTCTCAGCTTTTCCTTCTGTTTCGTGTGCAGAGCATCAGTGCCCTCTTTGGGAAGACCACGATTTTGCAGGACTGTCCTGGGCAGCAGCTTCGAGTATTTCTACACGTCCGCTCTTTTTTAAAGTGGTTTTAGAAAATGATAGTAAGCCTGGAGCCAATGGCCCCTTCAATTTGAGTTCCATCACATAAAATGCTTAGCAAAGCCTTATCTGGACTCCAGCTGCTCTCCCAGTCAATAATTTTAACTGAGAACATGCTGGGGGCAGTTGAATACCTGTACAGGCACGGTGCTTGCTCTGAACCTTTCAGCAGGTTGGGACAGCCTGGGCTGCAGCAACATCCCGGTCACTCCTGACAGCTGAGCTCCCTCATCTCCTTTTCCCTTGGTCTGAGGAGGGCAATGAATAGGGGGCGAGCACCCAGGACAACATGGGGTCATAAGCTCTGTGCTCCAATTTGGGCCGTAAAGCTGAGGTAGGCAGATCAGGCCAAATTCATTGGTGCACAGATCCCTCAAAAATCCCACTCCAGATAATTTGGTGTTTGATTTGATGCATGGAATATGCACTGAAATCACCACCTTTCTGTGCTGCCACATGGCTGAGGTATAAACTCCAGCTATCTTGGTTTAAGTCTTGCTGGGAGGTGTGCAGGTTCCTATATTTATCCTTCCATTAGAAGACTTCAAAATTAAAATGTGGAATTGGTGAACTTATATTTTATAAACTAAGAGAATATCTGTTGTTTCTTTTTTAGCAAATAATTAGTTCTTGCGCATGACTGCAAAGTCACCAAACTTTTCTGGCTGGCGTCTGCCCAGGTCCCAGGGAGCCGCAGGCAGTGACAGAGCTCCCCAGAGCATCTCACAAGAGAGCCCAGCAGCCCGGGTGGGAGGCTCCGAGCTCTGTTAAGCTGAGCTTTCCGGGGAAAGGGAAGGCTGAGTGGGAGGGAGGGGATTTTCAAAGCGATCAGAAGCAGATAGGAACGCACAAAGCTCTGGATTAAAGGCACTGTTGCTCACTGGAGGTCACTTTTCATCCTGAAGGATAATTCTTGCCTGCTGCTGGCTTAAAAACACCATCTCGCATTCAACATCTGTTTTAGCAATCTCTTCCAAAAACAAAACAATATTCCCCCAGCGATTGTGGTACAACAACACAACCCCCTCTGCTCCCGCCTGATACCGGGAAGTGCCCTGCTGTGCTGTAAACCTTGCCCTGTGTTCATGCGCTGTATTACCCCCATACAAGTCAGGGGGCTCTCTCACTTACACATTAAATACTTGGGAAGGATTCACCTGGGACCGAGAATGAACAATTTTGCTGAAGCGAGGAAACCTACAGGAAAGTACTAATCAGACAGACAGGGGGGTTGGGGAAGAAACGGATCCTGCAGAAGCTTTTGCTTGATGCTCAGTATGCATCAGATAAGCAGGAAACTGTAACATCAGCCAACTTTGGTTATGTAGCAGTCTGCAAGCAGTGGCAGATCCTGATTAATCCATTGGATGAATAGTTTAACCCCAAGTTTAACTTTACTGAATACATGTGCAGCAGAGCTCCCATAAAAAGTGCTACTTAAATTCTCAATCTTAGTTGTGCTATCCATGCAAAATATAGCCAATATAGCTCATATAGCTAATACAGCTAAAATATAGCCCAGACCTCCAACTGCAGAAGCACTTTGCCTCCTTGCACAGGAACTTTGTTTCTAATTCCAGTATCACCAGAACAAGAGCAAATGGATAATGCAAATGACAGCGTTAATTAGTAAGTGGAGGAGTATCAGATGATGCTGGGGGTGAGGGGGAGAAAAAGGAGACCAACCAAACAGGAATGATTTCTACAATGGTATAAAAAGAGGAAGAATTTAATCCAATATCTCTCTATCTCACCAGACCTTAACTGTCAAATCTGTGTAGGAGTGGAAACTTTTTGCATGGGAAGGTGTGACAGAACTGTGTCAAGCACTTGTCACAAACAGATTTCTGGCATTTAATGAGCTGAAGAGGAAAGTTCAAAACAAAAAAATCCTGGAAAAAAAAAATGGCTTCCTTCTCCTCCCAGACCATTTATGAGTTGAACTTCCATAACAACTCAGCGTCAGATCCAGTGTGGGAAAAGAGACATTGTAATGTGCATACATGATTTTAGTTCTGCTTACAGACATGAAAAGCTTCCTTTTGTGGCTGCCATGCACACACACACACAGTCTGAATACCCTGGCAATGATTTGAAACTGTAAAACTCAGCTGTTCACCCAGGTCCCCTGTGTCTTTGTTGCTCCTGCGCTATCAATTTCACTTAACTGTAATTATCCAAAATTCCCAGCTATTTCTGATTGTATCTGGCCATAGGAAACGATGCAGATCTTTTTCTCTGTTAGTCTTGTCCTGAATCATGATTTCTGTTGCATTGGATGTAACAGTCAACATCTTGCACTGGCACCTAACCTGCTATATTGACACCTATTCTGCCCTCTGTGGGTCCAGAGGTTTGGTTGGCTTTGCCTCAGTACCCTCACAGACACTTAGGAAGTGAAATCAGGATGAAATTGTGTCTATTATCTTCTATTCGCTTTTCCAACATTTGTTCCATATACTATGTGGCTACTAAACATTTTTGGACATGGGTCTGTTTGGTACTTTGTGTTTCAGGGAAACTTGTTCTTTTATTTTCAGTAGAAATTTAGCTCCTCCTATAGTAAGTGTCTAGAAGGAAGCTCTGAAAACCTGTCATCAGCCTGGAACAAACTGTAGCTGTTGCTAATTTATTCCAAAATTCAGACTATCACATCCATTTGCTGTCTTACTGTTCAGAAAAAACATCGTGCTTCTCTCCCCCAAACTATAGAACAGTTTCTAATGAACTGCATGTTTCTTCCAAAACATTGTGAAATGCTGGACTTTTTTTTTTTTTTTTTTTTTTAAATAAAGAAACAACCATCAAATTGATAAAAATATTATCACATGGTAAATATATATATATGTATATATCTTGTAAGAGAAACATTGATTTTTTATTTTTTTTTCTGTATCTTGAACATAACATAATATGACAGACACATTTCTAATTCCATTTTTAACACCTTAGTTAGATTATATACCAGTTTAGGACAACCAATATCTGCTTCCAAATATTATCAGACATGCTTTAGAATTTGTTCTCATATTCAAAAGATTATTTCTGAGGCTAATCCAACGTAATGCATTTGAATCCAAACATCCCAGTTTAGGTGAAATTCTAGCTCACCTTGGTGGCTGGAAACAGCAGTGACCCGTGCCTTATGAATGTGGAAGAGGTGCTTGCAATTTGCAAATCCATCTTTAATTTAAACCCACGAGTCATATGTTTTATATTTTAACCATCCCGTGGTATTTTCAGCCTTTTTCCAAAAAACCCTGCCTCACTTACCAGGAGGCCCATCTCCAAATCCTGTGCATCCTTCCTGAGTGCCAGGGCTCCTGGGTGAGCTGGGACCCTGGTGGCACTGACAGCCTGGGCTCCGTGGGGTCTGCCTTGAGGGTCCCCACCTGTGCTATGCTGACCACGGCACTGCAGGCTTTCCATTCAAGCTGCAGCCCCTCCAGTGCAAGAACTGGCTCTTGTAAGGAGTTTACCCAGCCTTTGACATCAACCACCAAAAAAAATCCTCCATAAATAGTCAGGGTCCAGTGTTAGCACTGTAACAAATATTGTGAACAATGATATTCCACTGATGCTTTTGTGACCGTTTAAGTCAGGAGCTGAGGATGTTCTTCAAACATCATGTTATTGCAGGTCTGTGTGGCAGCTTTGTTTCATTAGAACAACAGAGTGTTAAAATTGCCTTCATGAAACCACTCTTAAATATCTGGACTCTCAAGGACGGGTCCTTGAAAGAGAAAGCAATAATCAAGAGGAAGCCAGCTATGGCTCAGATTTTATAATGTTTTCCTGCTGTTATTTTCACCACAGGCTATTTTATTCTCCCCACTTTTTTTTTTTTTTTTTTTTTTTCATCCATGAAGTTGCATTTTAAGGTCACATCTGTTCAGGGCACATAATGGTTTTTATGACAACTTTCCAGAGAAATGGAGAACTTGAAAGAGGGAACTGTAGTTAGACAGGAGCATACTGGGGGGATTTTTCTCCATCTTGAGACATTTTCTCACGTTGAACTCAGATGATCTATCCCTAACCAAGCAACACTTGACCTATCCTGTAACAGGCCACAGAGAGTAAAAACAGCTAAAAGTAAAGTGGTGGAGAAGCACGGACACCAGAGCAAGAGTTAATCAGCAAGGTGCTGTGAGCTTACCTCTCACTGAAATCCAAGCATTATGAAAGTAGAAAAAATGCAAGCCAGAAAAAAGTAAAAATATTTTCAAAAAAGCCTAGGTTTAAAACATGCAATTTAAAGATTAGAAAGAGCTTTTGAGAACATCAAGAATTACCAAGCTCTATAGTATATTACATAGCATCCTCAGCAGTGAGAGGGGGATTGCCCTGTTCTTTCACAGCACTGTTATTTGTTGGAAACTTGCAATGTATTATCAAACCATTTCTGATAAATGAGACCATCCTTTTCCTTCTTGACTGGCTTCCTCAGCCATCAAATGACATCGCAGCATGATCTGGGTGACATCATGCCATCATCTTACTGTTGATGGGGACATGGATGCAAGCAGCAGCAGGATTGCAAAACGCAGCAAAAAGAAGCTGTTCTGGCATGTTGTGAAAGGACCCAAATCTGGTACTGCAAGGCACGGTTCAGTTCTGCTTCACTAGTGCTCACTGTGTTCCATGCTGCCTTTAATAAGGTTATATTTGCTGATACGCTCTAAGAGCAATTCTTTATCACTGGATTTGTAGAACTTTTTACAGACCCTTTTTGATCTTGGACAAAGCAAACATTTGATTTTCTTCTTTATCTAATAACCCCTAAAACCATTTACAGGCTTCATGGTAAACAGAACCCTTGCTGAGATTAAAGCCCTAAAGTAGAAACATGGAAAATATCAATTGCAATAAAATTGCTGCCTTTTAGTGAGCATAATGATTACATCGTGCATGTGGTGTTCATATCCTGGCCTGCATTAGTGCTGTCCGTGGAGTGGTGAACATGTTTTAATGCCAGTGCTCCTGGGATCCATGCTCTGAATTGTCAGTGAGCACAAGGCGATGCGTTGGAGTGAGAGCTCAAAGCATCCCTGTTGTAATTAACTATTGAATGTCACCTCCTGTGGTGACTACGGAAACTTCTTTTAGGAACACCTCATAATAAATGTTAAAAGATGTTAAAAGGATGACTGCAAAAAATGTACATCCAGATCTGCACGGCAGCAGGCCTTCCTCTGGTCTCTGTCTGTTAGCTTTGGACACGCTTTTATCTTAGGGCTCTGAATGTCTGAGCCAGCTGAACAGCAAAGTCAAGGAGAACATTCTCCGGCACCACAGTTAGAAATTAGAGTGAATCAGAGGTTGTCTGCTCCAGCTCAGAGCTGGGATCCAGCTTTACCAACCTGCTGTTGGCACGGTGGCAGAAAGGCGCTGCCACTCCAGCCTCCCACATCACGCTGCAGGAAGGGGGTCTAGCTCTGCTTCCCCACTGCCTTTTGCTATTCTAATCCAAATTGACTCCAGGGTAAATTGCTACCAAACCAGAAAGGCAGCGTTTTAAATCCATTTTCTACCAGTGCAAACAAATTCAGAAAGAGCAAAGCAAGAGATTGCCAGGCGATCCTTCTCCAGTGCAATGAGTAGAAGATCATATTGTGGAAGTGCTGCATGAAATTATGGCAACCGACTTCTGGGAGCTATACTGGTAGCTCTATCATTCATGTTTAGCCTCCTGTGGGTGCATTTTTCAATTGATATCCCTTAAATAACCTTAATTATGTGTATGTTAAAGTGCCTCATACAGCAGGGAAAATTGAGGAAGACACTTATTAAAAAGAGGCACCAGCACATGTGGTATTATTTTTACAGTCATCCAGTGTGTTGATATAAAGTATTACATTTGAGTCAAACCTCATTTGCGTGAGTAGTTAAAGTGAAAGCTGATCTGTCTTTGCATTGTGGCTCGAATGGCTGTCCAATTAGCGGAATGATTAGCCCGGCTAATATCAACAGAACCATTCCTGTGTCAATTTGACAGTTACATCACCGCACAGTTTTCAGCCACTTCCTGAGGATTTCTGAATCAGACCCAAGAAAACTGCAGTCCTACAAAATATCCCCATGGAGAAGGCATGTTTCGCAAGCATCATTTTAGGAAAAGCCAGCAAACGGTTTCTTATGGAGGCCAAATATTTGTGTTGACATTTTTTCGCAATTTTCCAACGTTTTTTCTAAACATATGATCTGTTGTTTTCAGCTTCTGCTTCTGGAAAGACTGCTGAAAATTTGTTTGTTTTTACTGAGATTTTACTTGACCTTGAATGCAAGTTATTGCTAGAGCTACTGAATAGTGGTTTATGTTGCTGATATATTTGCCATAAATCATTGCAGAGGAGTCTTAAAGGTGCACAGGAATATTTATTTGTTTTATTTAAAAAGAAAAAGAAAAAAAAAAAACTGCTTAAATTCCCAATCATTAGCAGAACACACTTTTTGCTTATGTAGAAAGTATACAAATAAATAACTTCTTTTAAGAATCTCTATCCTTGTTTATCATCTGTGGTGTGTTATTTCTCTCTCCTTTTCCTCTCAAGGAATGCCAAGAAAACAAACATGGTTCTGTCTTTATCTGCCGCTGGACAAGACAACATTTTCTCTCTCTCTTTGCTGCAAGTTGATATTAGTTTCTAACCTTTCCACCTGCTCCTCCAGCACCCTCATTTTTTGAAGTTGCTGCAGACAGTGGCCGGACTTCCAGTGGGTTTATAAAGCTCTAAGATCTTCATAAGCTCTCTGGTTTGAGAAATAAAGAGGACAGGGTCATGTTGTGGGACAAAGCATTTAAAAAATTCTGAATGGGTCTGATTTTCAGAAAAATTAGAGCATCTGCTTCTGAAAAAATAAAAATAAAAAAATAGCTGTTCTAAAGGGAATCCCAACTGGGCATCTGAAAATAGAAGACTCCCAATTCCCTGTGGT
The DNA here is from genome assembly GCF_011077185.1 of Oxyura jamaicensis. Classification (NCBI taxonomy): domain Eukaryota; kingdom Metazoa; phylum Chordata; class Aves; order Anseriformes; family Anatidae; genus Oxyura; species Oxyura jamaicensis. The sequence continues at coordinate 10,799,793 of NC_048910.1, read as the reverse complement.
GACATATGCATGTCATAAGACGTGTGCAGGGACATTGCTTCAGAGCTCCTCGTTTTGCCTCTCTAGAGCAAATGAAGTGAAGGTGCCAGTGGAATGGGCAGGTGCTGCTGGCCAAGGAGACCCAGCAAAGGAGGGAAGAGAGGTTTAAAATTTGCTCCATTCCTGGCATTTACCCTGGGAAGAAATCGTATGCTTAGAAAACTTCCAAGTAGCACTCAAAATAGACAAGATGTAGATAACTTTTTGTCCAACTAAATGATGTTTGGGCGATTCCATTTCAAGCAAAATGAAAATTAGAACTAAAGTCTTTTGTGATCTCTTGCTAGTTTCATTAGAAAATCTCAGTACGGACATTAACAATCCCTAATATTATTCAGAGTAGAGGATCCCACTCAGAAAGACTACCATATCAAGTTTGTGAATCATTACTAGTGTCTTTCTATATGCTTTAAAAAAGTCACATTCTTCAGCAACTAGGTCACCATCAACCTCATAGAAAAACCCAATGATTGCTTCAGTCTTGTTCAGTCCTTCCTGCTGAAACTTTCTATAAATAGTTAAATCTCTCAAATATTTATTTGGACTCCACACTCTCACATTCAAAGGCAATGTCCTAGACATCGTTGTTTTCTTCAGTGTTCAGTGTTCATTTTTTCCCATATTCTCCTTCCAGCCCAGAGAAAAGTTTGTAACACTAAATGGAATAATTTTAATACTAATTTGATCAAGTGTTCTTGACAGCTTTTTCTGAGCATGTTTACACATTATTCTAAAAGGTAGAGTTGTTTTGGAAATAAGGTAGTGATTGTCCTTTCCCAAGAATAAATCAGAAAAGAACTAATCCAGACAGTGCAGGAGTGGTTTTCTAATAAGCGATTCTACAGACATACAAGTTTTTGGTAAAATAGTCAGTAGCTCCAGGAAGCATAGTCACTTCCTTATGGATTTCTAAAAAGTGGATGATAGGCATGTCCAAACCAATGATGGCAAAGCACTGACACCGATGCTAAATTTGGCAGTGGCAAATTTGGGCTGGCACCAATGACAATGAGCTATAAATGTTTTTTAAAATAACTTTGGCACCAGGACTGGGGATCTGTTCTAGATTACCATCAATGCTGCTATGGACATCTGGAATTTCTTCCATGTTTTTTCCTTTCCAGGCTCTATATGAAGATCCATGTTGGAGTCTATAATTATTAGCTCTAGAAAAAACTTTGTTTGCAGTATTACACTGCAGCCAATTTTTTTGATCTTTTTCACAACACAAACCTGGATTTAATCAACTTCCTCTTGTGGTTATATCATTTGCATTTATGTTCAAGATGAGGAGTGAAGCCAGAAAAGCATGATGAGTTCTTCCTTCATTAAGGAATCACAGAGAATGAGTTCAGGTACCAACAAAAACCAAAGCCATTGAATTTAATCATCTGTAATTTGTACATATATCACATTTTAGTCAGTGTCCTTTCATTTCTGTTTCACTTGCAGTGGAATCTTCTCTTTCTCCCAAATACAAATAATCACTTTTTTTTTTTTTTTTTTTCCCCTCCATGTTTATTTATTTATTTATTTTTAATAAGAAAATCTTAATTTTCTTTAGTCCCAAAGGATTCCTCTGTCCTTTGGTAAGACAGGCAGCCAAGAACACAAACTGCGTTCATAGAATGGAACAGTAAAATCATTTCAAATCCAAGAAATGATTTTTGTTTAGAAAGTTGCTAAATGTGTTTTATTGTCAGGCATCATGCCCCATTATCCTGGAAATGCCCAGGAGTAGCGTTCTTTCCCTTCCATGCCCTAAGCTGACATTGACTGAAATCCTTCCATTAGGGGAGTTTATAACAAGCAGAATTAGGTTGTTGCTTTTAGTTCAAACACATACCCCTTCATTTCCTCTAATTTTATACAATGTAAATAAATACTCAGTGGGGCTTGGAGGCTACTGGAAAGCACTGAATGCTGATCATGTGTTCTAAATAAGGCACTCCCAAAAAAAGCAATGCCTTTAGGCTGAGGAAGGTAATTGTCAGTTGTCGAGGAGAGAGGTCGAGGGGTGCAAGTGGGCTTTTTCCTGTGTTTGTCTGAGAGGATAAACAGCAGGGGAGAAATGCTCTGCTAAAATAAAACAAAGCAAAAGTATAAGGAAAATAGGTGACTCTTCTGTTAGATGGCAGAAGGTTTACTTAAACCAATCTGCTCTGTAAGACTGATGGTCTCCACTCAACAAAAAGGGATGCTTTTTTTTCTCATGAAAATTCTGCTTTTTTTTTTTTTTTTTTTTTTTTTCCTGAGGTCATGGCCTTCAAAGAGCAGAAAATGATAGTCTAAAAAGATTTGTTGTCCACACCAACTTTGAAATTGTTGAAAATGAAGCTCACAACTGCACACATTTCTGCCTTCCAGGTTTAGAACTGCTCCTTTGACTACCAAATAGCTCTTTCGTTATTGGCCTGTAAAATATCCATACAAGCAAGAAAAGGCAGTTTAAAATGTCTTATTTGAACAGTCTTAATAATTAACTGACCTCAGAATAATGAAGACTTTGCCACCACTCAATCTCCAATCAGGAAATTGATTTGTTTCCTGTTGGAGCCTCATATCTGGAAGTATTCCTTTCTCCGTATGACTGGTTCAGACAGCAAGATTTTGGATTATGGAATATATATCGGATCTACTCAGCTATAAACTGATCTTACCCTCTAGTAGAAGGGCTAATTAAAAGCAAATACCATCCCAGAAATTATAGAGAAGTATTTCCAGGAATATTTCACCTATTACAAATAATGTTTCCCCCCAATACATACACACAGACCTCCATGCACTGAAGCTGGCAAAAACAAGCTCAGAAACATTAAAGAAATTCATAGATATCAAATCATAGAAATGATTTAGCCTAACAGAATAGTGTCTCTATTCTATTCCCATTTGTTTCCTAAATTGTTTAATGCAAGGCACAGCCTTCCTTTAATTTTAGTTTTTTTGGCTAGCTTTAAGAATTTTAAAGAGATCATAATGATCCTTAAATCACAGATAACTGAACCTATAAAACACAAACTCTGGTCTCCTCATAATGTCATCTCTTGCCAGCTCTCTGTCGGGAATGATTTTCAGTCAATTTGATCTTCAATAAATAATAGCCTAGGTAAACAGGTGAACTCACAGTAGGCAGACTAATTCTCTTACCCCTTCCCTAACGCAGATGTCTCCCAGGGCCAGCAGGAGGGACAGTTATGAGATTGGCAGGCCATACAGCTGTGTCCATTGCACTTTTTCAAGGACTTAAATAGCCCTCAAGTGTGATTTTATACTCTAAAACATCCTAAAATATGACCACATCCTAAATGCATTAAAGATTGTTCCAGGGCCCCTGTGGTTAAATGGAGGAACCAATATCCCTGAGTAGCTCTACAAATAGGAAAAGAAAACGACATCAAATGTATAGAAGACTATCATGGTGGATAAAAGGATATGAGTATTTTGCCTGAGTTTAAGGAAAGAATAAGGAATCAAATACCTTGCCAATATCTAGGTTCATTTCTTGCTGTGGTTTGGGGCAGAATAAGGATAATGAAGGCTGATCAAAATGAGCCAGAAACTATCATACAATTCCTTAATTCCTTAGACTTCTTGAGAAACAAGATGACAGACAGATAAATAGACAGACTCATGCTTGCCTAAAGGCATGCTGTTTATCAAATTTACACCAAGATTTTTATCTTACAAGGACTGAAATTGTCCTTAGATTTTCTCTTATTGCAGATTCAACCCTGAGGAGTATTCTCTGTGACTTCCTTGGAGAATCACTCTAAAGTAACTCTTATTTTTCCCGAATAGTTTTACTAACTCAAGATTCATCCTGTAGAACTTTATAGTTCCAAACTATTTCTCATGGATAGGAAAAATTAATATAAATGATTCTTTAAGATAGCTTTAGCTGACTAAAATTCAGATTAAAAAAAGCTGGTTTTATACATGCATTCTTTTCTCTATATATTCTATTTATATAAATACATTTTGTCTAGTTTTGAACTTAATGTCATTGTACTTGACATGACTGGCTGTTTCTAATTTGAATTTTACAAAACTAATCAGGAAAGCCAGGTAAAGTCTATTCAAAAAGAACAAACTAACTCTGTCTATCTGGGAGACTCAATGGACTGTATGGACTGTCAAGCCCTATAGGATGTCAAACCCTACAGAACAGCTGAATGAAAACAGATGTGTTCAGACCCTGCTCAGTGCTACCTTCAACATGAACGAAGCAGGTGTTTGGCTATTATCAGCTAAGCTGAAAAGGCTGGGCTGTTTTTTTCCTTATCATAGGTTTTCAAACAACATGCTTGCAGACTAAAATTAAACTCATTCCCACTAAGCACTTGAGAGATTTTGGTCTCATTTTACCTGCCTTTCCACCCCATATTCCTTTCTTGACTTTTCCCCTTTTTGGTCTGAGGCCCAGCAATTTGCTGAGCAAGGTATCCAGTCCAGCAATGGGACATAATCCAGTGCAGTGGGTGGTTGGATAATACCGGGGAGAAATTTGAACTAGTCTAGTCAAAGTAAAATTGCTAAAGTGGGTTATAAAAGCTCTTTATTATTATTATTATTATGTTCATGTATTAGAATTTGTTCCATATTTTTGTCAGAAATTCTGAAATCTGTCATGGTTTTGTCAGCTTTTAAGTTTGATTTTACTGATCTGATGTCGTGAACTGAAAACTTGGTTCATGAAGCTCCTTTTGATCTGCCTCTATAATTGCTATTCCTGAGCTGTGCAGTACATCTGTACTCCCTGGAAATATATTGTTGGGCTAAAACCCAGAAGATTTCATATCCACTGGTAGAAGCATTTCTTAATTTCATAAGTGCATCCTGGGTTGGAATTGTTCGACAGAAAGGTAGCAAAGTTAAAATAATAGTAGCAGTAACAGTAATAATTCAATCCTATATCAGGATTCAATCCTATATTAGGATTTAAATCACAATCCTCTGAAGGGCTTCAAAAAGAAATAATAAAAATCCGGTTGACCACAACAGTTTCCATGAGGTACTTACTATTTTATTTGTATAAATAGTATTGAAATATTATTGAAATAGTATTGAAATATATATTTAGGAGTGGTTAATGAGACCTAACATATAATATGGTACTGGATATCAATAAATATATTACAGATGATTAATATAACATTTAAGAGGGATTAGATTGGCAGAAGTATAAAGGAAGTATATAGACTTGCTCTTTTAAACCTGAGACATTGATTCTTCTATCAGTTTCATTGAATCTTCACTTAGAAATCCATGAAGGGGTGATCATTTTCTAATAAACATTATAAGACAGTTTAGAAAACTCATGAAGAACCTTTTCATGACTGATAAGAGGTTTTTCCATAGAGAAACAATTTGTTTCTTTAACTATTTCTGGTAGTCTAGTGGCTTCTTTTCTGACTTAAAAGTAGGCCCGTGTCTGTTCTGCAAAAGGAGAACTCTTGACCTCATTTGCAAGTGGAAATGATTCTGATCTTTACATCATTGTCTCCAGATTATTCTGAGACTCCATGACTTAAGTTGGATTGTCAGCTAGAAACAGAATGCAAAAAAGGAATACTGGCCTTGGAGCAATTTTCTTCCCATGGTTCATTGAAAAGCATCTTCCCCATCTGCTTTCTCTTTTGTTCACGTATTAGTTACATTATTTCCTGGATCCTGCTTTCACAGTTTCCTTTGCTGTTATGTGGTCTGACTAATGTATTATAATGAAGCATAGGTAGAAAGAAACTGTAAACTTGAGCTGGATGAATCTTGCCAAAATTTATCTCCTTGCAAAGTTGATGAGGTATCAGGGAGGTCTAGAGCATGGGTAGGTGGCACAGCCCATGTAGTACATTGTTGGCCACTGTAAACAGAGAAAATGTAGGTGACCAAGTAACTAGTCATTGCTTTTATTTGTACCTTCTCTGCAGTCTTAAAGAAAGACATTCACGGAAGGCAGTCAGCACTGGAACAGATAAAAGAACAATGATATGTTAACAGATACTCTATCATATTAAAAATAATTGAGTATTTTTTTCATTATTCCAGCAATGTCTTTGCTCCCTGTTGTTCTATAACTTTGATCCTTACAGGAAAGTGAAATACTGAAATACGTCCAGTATTTCTTAATTCCTTGCCATAGCAATGAACATTGATTCAGGCCCCTACTGAGCATTTCAAGAGCACAATGACATTTAGTAGTGTCAGCTTTGGATTCTATATAATTGCAGCTCAAGAGCCTGAGTTTTGGCTGCCCTAATACTGTCTACCCCCAAATAAATAAATTAAAAAAAAAAAAAGAAGAAAAAAAAAAACACAACTCAACAACACCTGAATAATATATTAGATATTGCATCTGTTCTCCTACATTTCCTCAGTGCTCCTTGTCTCTGCATTTGCCAGTTTGCAGTGTGCCTCTTTTCCTCGTCAGACCACAGCCCATTTCCTGCAGCTTCTCCTCCCTCACTGAACTGCATGAAGCAAAGGGACGAGATTTTCCTTTTTCCGAAGGAACAAAGGAGCGCCATCAGACCAGCTTTGGCCATGAAACTCCTTTCCCACTCTGAGCCAAATCCCCTTTTGTTCCTCCAGACCTGGTTTCGGCAGCCAGCTGGTGCATCGCCCATCCACCACACGCTCTTGGCATCCTCACAGAGGAGTGAGGAGTGTTTGTGGCCAGGGCGCAGGAACCGCCGACCACCTCTGGCATGGGAACAGCTCTTGAGGGACCCCAAAGAGGCAGGTGCATCTTGGCGGAACAGCTCCAATGGCAAACCATGCAAAGTGATTCCCCTTGCACCTTTCCCTGCACCTTGCCCTTTTGCGTATCGTTGCTTCAGCTCGAGCTCTAGAGCTCAACAAGAATTTTATTTTGCAAAGTGAACAAAGGCCATTCCTATGAGCTGTTCGTTACACAACACAAGAGCTTTATGCTCCTTGCAGTGCTCAGGACCCCCTGGTGAGTAAGTGGCTGGACTTTCCACACTGAAAGCTGGATAAGAAGTGCTGAAAATCATGTTGGAATAATCAAAGACACCTGTCGCTGGTGGAGACTATTTTCTAGTCAAAGCACAGCTTTTGCTAATAGAGATATACAGGATCATCAGAACTGCTCATAAAACTAAGGCGAGGGTTTCATTTTTCTCCTTGTGGGCAAAGTCTTCGTATTCACTTTCCTCTCATTCAAAAATAGTTCAATCATCGAGGAAAATGTTATTTAAAATGTTAAATAGGCTCCCTCCCCTCAAACACTTGCCAGCGTTTGCCCCTAAAATGAAAGTTTAGGAGGATTTCGGGGAAATGAAACATTCATGAGATTTAGCCAAAAGTCTACCTTCTTCTGAGTTATAATTCGTATTTGTAGAACAGAATCTCCTAGCCAAATTTGCCTGTTTCTTCATTTGGATTTGCTGGATCACACTATTTCTTACTAATTTTTCTAATAGCAGCTAGCACGCTCCATGCATCCTGACACTTCAACTGAAAGCTGTTTTATCCTGTTGTTGTTGTTGTTGTTTCATAAGAGACAGCCTGAAAATTCCATCTTTGCATATCTTGTTTTTAACAGCTCTTTGATTTGTTGCTGTACTGCTTGCGTCTCTCCTGAACTGCTTCATATGCTATTGATTTTCTTCCTCTCCGCAGGAGTAATCTCCTCATCTGACTGATGTGAGATTTCAGGAGCCTTGTGTTGAGGCTTCCTCCTTCCCTTCCAAAAGAATTCAAGTCTCCTCTCTCTTTTTTTTTTTTTTTCTTTCTTTCTTTTTTTTTTTTTTTTCCTTACATCATCCTCATGGCTCACATCCTTTCTCTGAATCTCCCTCCTGATTCATTATGTAACCATGAATCTCTCTTCAAACAGAGAACATCTGGGGATGGAAGGAGAAGAGTATAATTACTATAACATGTGGGAAGAACAGCAGATTATTTTGGTATTATCACTGCAACTTCCTTATATTTCTCCTGCTTCCCTTTTGGCATTGCAGATGATAGAAAGTAGCTGAGTGAAAAGTTTCCTACCAGCGCCCTCCAGAGCACAGAAGGCAGGCTCTTGCCAGCATGCTGGTGGGCAATAGAGAGGCTGTCAGTGAGGTCATGGCTTGAAATGCACACATGATGCCACAATTATTAGGTGCTGATATTATGGCATTCCTGGAGCATGTAATTGAATCAGTGGCCCTTAGGTGTGGGAAGAAGAGAGCAGTGTTTCAGTGCCATCAGCACCACCACACCTGGTAAACACCATTGTGGGATGAAGTCCACCAGGAACAAGTCCTTCTGCCACTGGGGAGATATTGTTGAGAAAGTGAGAGACTGATGAGATGAAAAACAGACCTGTCCCCATGGCCTCTCTTCAAAATCCTCTTGTCCAAGAAGTTACATATTATTGAGTCTGGTGCTGTTACTCTTGTAATATTTGGGGGGATTGTTAGCCCTTCCTTCTTTGGAGATGGTATTCTATTTGAATTCCTCCATATTAAACTCATGATGAAGGAGTGTGTGGATAGATTAGTTGAATAAGATTTGCATTTGTTTTCTCAGCAAATAAACTTTACTATGCAAGTTCTCAATGCTGACAGAGAGCATTTTTTGTACCAATAGAGTTCCTGAGATGCATCTCATCCCCAGCAGTCGAACCAAAATACCCACGAAACCTCTGTGTGATGCTGGTGTCACACAGCATTGCAGATAATTTGGCTATCAGAGATTACATCAAGCAGCATGTGAATATATACGCTAGTAAAATATAGCTACATTTAGCATCTAAATCTTGGATTAGTGGGGAGTTGTCTTTTTTGCACTGAATGCAATTAACCATGTTGTAGTGTTATCTGTATCCATCAAGGTTGAAAAGGGGTGTTTAACTGATAGACAGGCATGAAATCCTGATCTCCAACAGTGATGAAAGAAATATTGATAATCTTCAAGATGAATACTTCAGGATAATTTAGCTCTTTTGTCCTATTTTCATCTTAGTACAGTGCCAAGTAATCTTGATTGGGGTTTTGCCTACTGTTGCAATACAAATATACAAAAGTAGTTCCAATACAAATGCACGTAGTTTCTTACACTTTTGTTTTCTCTTTATTACCTTTGCTGTTTGACAGTGGCATTTGCAGTAAAACAAGTGGTTACTCTCCCTCAGAGTCCCATCTTCTCTTCCTATCATGCTTGATCCCACTGCAGGGACAACTCATATGTTGAATTTATGAGACTGGAATAATTTTTGGAAGGGCCCACAGTGGTGCCATAAACACAAGTTCCAGCTGAGGGAGAAATGAGTCTATAAGTGAGCACCTCTTCACAGTCCCTTGTGTTAGCAAGGGAAGTGAAGGAGATTGATAGCTTATGAGTATCGCTGGCATCTGTGTCTATATCCTCTTTTGTTAAACCTTGGCAAATAACAAGAGAGACTATATGCCATAATACTTAAAGCTCAGTGAATAATTCATACTGAAATTCATGTTAAAGAAGCTGACTGTGTTTCTGTTCATGAATTACCCATGAGCAGATGTCGATTTTCTAAATGTGCACATTATTAGAAAGTATTCATCAGATAATTTCTGCAAATACTCTTTAGCTTTCTCTTTGTTTTGAATTCAGTTCCTCATAAGAATTCATATTAAAATTTGATCTACTTTCATTTCATGGAGAAACCAGGGAATATAGTCTCCTGATTTCTGTTCAGAAGTCATAATTAAGTGTGAATCCAAATTTTCAATTAATATTCTCTATGTTTTATATACTAATAATTGTTTGGCTGAGGTTTATTACTAGTTGTCTTATTTGTCAGAATTTTCATGTACTCATAGAAAACACCCATGAGAAAACTATGTACAGAATTGATACAAATCAGTGACCAAATGCAAATATATACATGCAAATTATAGTAATTTTTTCATAGACAATAATTTCTCCATATACAAATTTCTCCATAGACAAGTCCCTGAGTAATATCTTCCCCTTTCCACCTTATTTTATTCATCTGTCTCAAGGCTTCAAAAAGTATTGTACTAAGTCGTCATGTTTTGCTTTCTTATCAGTCCTTAAAGGAAAGATCCACTGTGAATTTTTTCAGCAGTGATGCAGACATATGATACCAATTTAATACACACACCATGTGGGACTCATTGGCCTGGGCCATGGGCTGCAGATCAGGGTTTCTTTGCTGCTATCATATTTGCTTCCGCTTGCTTCTGCATCTCTCCCTTCCCAGCTGCATTAGCAGAGCTCCAGGGTTAGCCCTGACATGGGGCATGCAGGATTCCATGACGCCCTGTTCCCTGGTCTTATTTCTTGACCCACTGAGATACCATACGAGCCCATGAGCTGAGTGCTCTCATGTTACTTTTGCCTTTAATGTTGATGCCTTTATTCAATGGTATAGCTGTTGATGGAAATTGCTGTTTGCTTTGCACTGAAAGTGAGCAGCAACCTTTGGAGAGTCATTTACTGCCTCGTCTCTGCTGAAGGAAGGGTATGGAGCAATTGGGAGAAATTAGTGAACTGCTCAGGCATGATGCTTAGGTCAGCATAGTCACTCCACAAGGTAGTTCCTGACCGGACCCAAACACATGTTCTTTTTTCCCATCATCACTGCTACATGAAGTTGCTCAGGGATTCAATCTCTTCGAATAGACACAAGATGAGGAGAGTGAAGTGAAAGGGGAGAAATACACTCAGGCCCGGAAGTGTAATGGTCTCTGAGCTGCTTTGCATTATGTGGAAATCTTTCCATATGGCCTGCGCTGTTTTTTAGCAAAATAATATAGAGCTACCCAAGACTCTCAACATATAAATTTAACCTTGAGTGAAACAGAGAGGACAGATCCTTCTCTGGCATAGCTATGATGAAACCCACAGAGAAATGTTGCTTTCCACCATCTGAGCACCCAGTTTATAGGATCTGTCTTTAGAGGATGGAAACCAACAACAATACATAAGCCTTAAGCTTGATATACTTATTGAAGGCCAGTGGTGACTGGCGCCTACCAGATATACAAAGCACACAGGATATAAAGATGATGAGCAGTGAAGAGACACAATAAATGAAGATATGACAGCTCACATATACAGAAACATAGAAAAAGGCATTTGATTTGATTTTATCTGTCAAATAACAAAATATTTCTTATGGTACGAAAAAAAAAACCTGTACTTCTCATCAAAGTTTGATGATAAGAGTAGTTTGATTGCTAGGTTGCTTGTTCTTATTTGATTTGTTGCATGAGATTGATGAGTTTCTCAGGTGTAGTTGAAGGGAATAGCTGCACAACACTATTCATTAGATTTATCACAGATCTGTACTCACAGAGAAGCACCAGTTTAAGTGCAATGACTTCCTCTAACTCACAGCTGCAAATATGGAGTGTGCACAAATTAACTTTCCTGTACCCTCCATCCCATTCCCCCCCCCCCAAAAAAAAAGGCACAGACCAAAATCTTTCCTTCATTTTGATTAGATTTCATGTGCTTTAACTATGATGAGATTTCTTGAAGTTACCACTCTCCTTTAAAAGCATTGGTTTGTTATAAAATAATTGCTGCAATTTACAGATGATACTGTAAGCAAAAAACAAACAAGCAAACAAATAAAAATGTGTATATTGGTATATTGTATATACTGGTCTGTCAACCATTTTTAAATCTAAGAGACTTCCAAAACCACAGACCTTAGTTTCCAAAAAGGCTAATCTTATTAGAGGATAAAAGTCCAGAACATAAGACTAAATACAGACTGACAGATTCTCTCTGTGGGAAAATGTCCACAGTATTGGAACATTTAGTCTAAAGAAGAAGGTTCCCATCCTTCTTCTGCCCAATGTTCATCATCCTAAAGAACTCCAGACTCTCGCCCTGGGGACAAATACTTTAGACTCTCCATAAATTCAGTTGGGCTTTTGGCTAGTTTACAGGCCAGAGAATGGAGCTTTTTATAAGAGAGGATGCAGAAATAAGGTTCTTATAGCCTTATGTAGACATAACAGAGGAATATGAACCCAGCTGCTAGATTGAGGGTTTGGGGTTTCTACTTGTTAATACACACAGGAACACACATTTCAGGCCTGCTGCTCTTTCCATCCAAAATTTTATTATGGACACAGGCATTTTCTCATAAACCACATGGTAACATCTTTCATCTCTTTATTTGCTCTACAGGACTGTTTCCTTCTCTGACAGGAGGAGGAGAAGCAGCAACACTTCACAATGAGTCAACCAAGCGGTTGTCTGCAATAGCACAAAAGCCGCATTCTCTCTTTCGGTATCAAGTAAAGCCGTATCACAAAAGTAGGCAGTGCCCTGCAGATCCTCCTTTCTGCCTCTCCTCTCCTCTGCCACAACAACTCAAGTTCATGTTAAAATACTGGCACCAAATTTAGAAATATTTAGTGCCAAGTCATTGGCAATCAGCTGTATATATTTGAGGGCAAAGCACAGCCACTGAAATACCTACAGTCAAACCTGTTTAGTGCATCCTTTCAGGTCCCTGTGCAAAGAAAATGGTTTCTTGTCTTATACCCAGTCCATGAGCACATTACAACACCCTTCATGAGTCTGATGCAACCCATGCTTCTGTCCCACAGTAGATGCAACTCTAAATTGCACTTGACCTGGAGATATTGTTGGAAGTGCCATTCTGTTATATACATTCGACGTAAATGTCAAGACAGATTAAAACAAAAGCACCATTATATTTCCAATCCTATTAAAAAATAAATAAATAAATAAAAACTCCCCAAATCTATTTAAACAAAGTCCCGCAGAATGCTCATAAACTTGACAGCTGTGTGGAAACTATGCACATCTTTCAGGAAATTTCTAGTGCATGTTCAAGGGGGAAGAGATCTTTCCAGCCTCTATTCTACATAAGTTTTATTGGTCACAGTCTTCCTATTAATTAGCAGAAACACCAGTGATCTCGTGGGTTGCTTCTTATTTCTGAGGTGTTGCCTGTTCTCCCTCACTTGCAGAGGCTCCTCATGTTAAAAAGCTGACCTCAGGCTTTGGGGATTCAATAAATCTGTTACCACATTCCTCTGATAAATATTTTCTCAAGCTGTTTAGTAGAACTGAACAGCAAAGGGAACTGCGGGTAGTAAGAGTGGCCAAATAAACATTCACATTAGTGAGTTGATTTTCCAGCAATGTTGGTGCTACTGGAGCTGGCCACCACGGGATGCCGACTGCCTCTAGCCACGTGGATGCCGACTTAGGCCATTAAAGGTACCTTGATGCATGAGAGATCAAAGGTGACCCAGGAAAAGTCTTCAGAAAGAGACCTCTGTGAAACCTTCCACATGAAACAAAGGAATCGGTGCAGAACTCGAGGCAAGGGAATATCTCATTCAGCATGGTGTCCTAGGGAAATGTCCTCTTAGCCAAGATGGGTGCACAGCCATTTCATATCAGAAGGAAGGATGTGGGGTCAGTTTCAAAACCTTCAGGGCTTTTAATATTTACTTTCAGATTCAGATATTATTCTTTCCTCCCTTATTCCTCCATATATCTCTGACTTGCTAAATTTATGCTCAACACTGTCTCATCACAATGAATTCAGTATTAGTACTGGGGATCACATAGGCAACTGGGCATCCATAGGAATAAGACGATCTTCACCTGGGCCTGAATGACCAGAGGTTTTTTATGCTGAGTGGAGGACTGGTTTGAATCAAATACTTGACTACTTCTAGCACCATTAATTTCTGTATAATTTTTGCAGAACCTGATCATTCTAGTTTCGTCAAACAAATATCTAACACTTCATCTTTTTAACTTATAATCAGTGATGAAATTTCAGTTTGACTTTTACTGGATGAATTAACATAGGGAAATAGGGAATGATGCGAATCTTTTCCAATTTAACTCAGTGTCTTATCTTTTCTGCGCTGTTTCCAATGAGTAAAAAGAACAAAAATAGAACAGGAGGAGAAAATAGTCTGTATCCAACAACAAAAAAGACAAAGATGATTTTGTTTTTTATTTTAAAAAATTACCAAATTTCTTCATTCCAAATTCTAATTTTTGATGTTTTGGTGTTTTGAAATAGACCAACACTTCTTTCATTACATTAGGTTTCATTGTGCCTGAAAAGGCTATGAATGCTTTATGTTTAGGTGGTTAGTTATAGAGCAGGAGCAATAGGTCTTTTGACCTGTTCATTGGGATCTTGGAACTTGACCTATCATGACTCCTTGTCCTGGTTCGGTAATTAATTTGCCATATGGCTTAGAAATCAACTTTACTTAGAAAGTTCTTTCAAGATGAGCAGCTAGACATTGTTAGAAATACAGCAAATTACAGTGCAAAACTATTCCAAAAGTTAAACCTCAGATTGTCAAAGGCATTCCCTTTAGCTAGCATTGCCTTTCTTTCAAACTCTCATAAATAGAAGTCCAGCAAAAAAAGAAGCTGATAAATTGGACATAGATGTATGAAGAGAAAGGAGCCAGAGACCAATACCTACAAGACATATGTCTTTATTTACTCAAACATAAATCAAACAGAGCAGGAACTTCTGCAAGTAAATCGGATTCCATTTGTATGTTTTTCCTGACACATAAATCTGGCTGTAGCAGAATGGCATGAATAATAGAGGAACCGAACTCCCACAGTGACTAATCTTTCATTGAATCTGCACTGATAACTTACCCTGCTGAGCTGGACTTTGGTGCTGCTGTGGTGAATCATGGGATCACCAGAGGCAATGTGGACATGTGTGTGCTGAGCAGTTTCTCTGGCTGAAGGCAAAGTGTCTTGGATAGGAGCTCCTATGTGCTACTGTAGATCCAACTTTTATTAATGTTATTTGCTAGACAAAAAGGGCTCTCTCTTCTGAAGCCTTGGAGCAAGAGTCTGCAGCTGTTTAGGTAACAAATAGCAAAATGCAATGCAGGGGATCTAATGAGAGCAGTGCCAACTGGCAGTGAGAAGAAATAAACTACTTGCAGATGTGTTTGTGCATGAACTTCCCAATGCTGAAATGTAGCAAGAACCCAGCTATTCTCCAAGTCATCGGGGAATGTCCTTCAGGGTGTGACAGGAGCTGGATTCAGTCTCCCAAGTCCTCAGTCCCCTGCAGGCATATTCCATCATTTCCAGCGCTCAAGCTGATGCAATCACCCAGAAAGCTGCAAAATGATAAGGCCTCATAATATTTCTTTGCAAAATGTACAAGAGTCTTCGCAGCAGCAGCCATAGCCATGTGGCTCAGATACAAGTCACCTGGCTGACAATAGTTGTGCTATATCTATGTGAAGGATTAACTATGAAAGGCTTTCACAGCCAGATTCATGAGGCATTTCCAGGAGAGCAAAATCCCCTCTTTCTTAGCTATGTTTTGCTGTCCAAGCTGCTGAGACTGCAAATTTGACCATCTTATAATTTGAAGAGACCTTAGGTGAATCCAGTTGCACTCTTAGGAATGTTATCTTTACAGTTTTGGCAAACAGACAATATTTTCATACAGATTCCTCTTGCTTGCACTAAAATGGAGGAGGATGGAACATGAGAGAAGGTTTTACTCCTTTGGCTGACAAAGTCTGCTTTGAATAATAATAAAAAAAATAATAATAAAAAAAAGTATCATGCAAAATATTATTAATGATCAAATCCACAGTTTTTGCTAAGCCAGAACATTACTCAAGGTCATATCCCCTGAAATCCTCCTTTGACTGATGGAGTGGTTTCTTCCAGTTTAAACGCAGTCACAATATTATCCCTAATGTAAACTGGCAACATGGATGTTTTTGCAGTTGGTGTTGGTAAAGCATTCCCAGGAGTGGCAGATCACTTTCCACCATGGAAAAACAAATTCCACCCTCCCTGCCATCACCCCCAATTCCACTCACCTTTTCCAAACAGTACATTCAGTAGGAAATCCTGATGATGTTAAAGCTACTTCTGCTGAAAACCTGGCTACCTTAATTGGTCCTGTTCACTTGATATATGACATTTTCTAAGTCAAAGTTTTCCTATTCTGAGCATCCATTAATTATGTCTCCAATGAGGCCTTCCTGGTACTGTATCAAATCCATTAAAACCTATCTTGCAGGAATGGAAAATGAGTAAGCAGATCCATGAAGAATAACAAAACAAGAAGTTCCTCCGGGGTGTATTAAAGACTACCTTAATGCAGTAGGGCAGGCTGTCAGGACTAGAGCAGCGAAATGTTTTAGAGGTTGGGAGCGGAGAACAGACATACAAGCAGCTCTTTTGAGCAGCAGGTTGGCACAGTTACCTGGGATGATCGCATACATTCAGGCTGTTGATGCTGAGTGTCACGGAAATACCCTGATACAGAGCAGGAGGAGCACAAGAGTGGCTCCTGCAGCTCAGGACATCGTGGAGGTGAGGGAAGGACTTGATTGCCTGTTCTGAAAAAGAATTGACCTGGTTAAGGAGAGAAAGGTTGCAGAGATGAGGGGAGGGGAGGGAAGGAGGAAATGAAGGGAGCCTTATTTAAAAAAATGCAGTGTGGTTTTAATTTGACCACAATTGAAGTTAATGGCTAAACTCCTCTCAGCTGTAAAGGTCTAGAAGACAGTTGTGAGATTGATAGTTTTTTAATGACTTAGTGAAGAAGCCATCTGGAAGGACAAAGTGCTACATTATTTCTAGATTTGAATGATGCTAATGTGTTGTTCCAGCATAATATCCAGCTACTAGGATGGGTATACTGGAAAGGGGCCAGGTTGGTTTTTCTATCAACCTCTGGCTGGCAATTTCAGTAGGACATAGAGACAAAATTTCAGTCTACACTGCAGATGAGTCTTCCACAGCTTCAGAAACTTGTCATCTAATGAAAATCTTTTTTTATTTATTTTTTATTTTTTTTGAGGGTTTGTGGGGCAGGGATGTGGAAAGAAGATGCCACAAAGAGTGAGCTCTCTGAAGTGACAGGGATTTGTTATACGTCTTGAGACTGCACTGGGCCTGCGACTTGGCCTCTTCCCTCTTCTCTCTCCCTTGCACTGACCAAAGTAGGGCAGGGCCCAAAGCAGGACCTCTGACAAAAACTGCATGCTAAAGACTTTATTCTAGACAGTCCTTACATTTTGGGTCTCTGTGCCAAATAGAGTTTTCTAGTTTTCAGGATGCATATCTAGGAAAATAAGAATTAGAATTGATTAACACCATGTCAGTATTTTTAATGATGTAAGACATATCTACATGGTATATTTGTAAGTCTGCTTTTAGGTAGATGCAAGTGGGTTGACAACATGCCACATAGCCATGGTTAGGCTGATTTAACAAGCCTCTCTAAGAGAAAAACTGTATCACATTAAGTTTACATACAGCCTATGGATTGGAGTTGAACCAGATCCTGCCTACACTGTTCTGATTAGACATTCTCTACCCTTTGAGAATTGTACAGATTTTTAAATATCCATCTACCCATCCTAACAGCATGCTGCTTGCTTGGGGTGATATCCATCTTCATGGATTTTAGACATTTTAAATTTAGGCATCAGTCATCCTAGGCTCCCATTGTCATGAGAGGAGAGAAATTACTCTCTCTGGAGAGAGATTCATCTCATGCTAAAATAGGTGTCTGAGAAGGAAGAGATGAATAGCTCTTTGGAAGGGCTTATTTCTGTAGATGTCTAACCATACTTATAGCACATGAATCTCAGCTTATCCCTGTCCTAGTATCCAGCTTTCCTCCAGCTTCTACGTGCAGGTATCTGGCAGCAATGCACTCATCCTAATGTTTCTGTTCTTTATAAGGTGTGGGCATCTATCTGGAGATATATATGAAAAATAATTAAAATTCACTGATGACTAAGAAGGAATTTTCATATTTCACTGTCTACTTATCTCTGTTAACTCAGATAAATTAGGTCAACCGGGGAATGTGGCCCGTGTGCTAAAATCATCAGTGAATGATGTCATGGTCAAAATGAGTCCTCTTTTAGGAGTTTAAGAGGTAATTGAAAGGTTATTTTTTTTAGAAGTTCACTTCATTTTTTTCTAATGGGAAGTAAATGAGATTCAGGTCATATTCAGGCAAGCTCAGGGTGAAGTCATAGGGTGAAGAGAGGGAAGATGGAGTTGAAGATTAATTTGATTAGGATTTCTTAAGATAATATTTGATTTTATGAGGGGTTTAAAAGCAGCAAGGTCCATTTACTAAATCTGAGCTGTTCACTCTTTTCTCTCTCTCTCTCTTTTTTTTTTTTTTTTTTTTTTTTTTTCCAGGCTACACTAGAAGGTACAGAGCTTTGGCTGGAGTTAGGTAGCCACAAATGGAGAAAAATTAATACCAGTTACAATAAGAATCTGCAATGTGTTAGCAGAATAATTGGATTTGATTAAAAACAGAGTCACATATTCTCTGATTTCTCATAGTCTCCTAATTTTTGCAATATTCTACCTACAAGCTTTTAACTTCGACGAACAGGAAGAGCCTTGAATTCTACCACAAACAAGTAAATCTAAGAATCCATAGGAAGACAACAATATCTTGCCATACTTGTGGTTTCCTAAAACATTACTAAAGGTAGAGATTGGTCTCTTGCAGCTCCCAAAGAAACTTTAGACTTTGTAACTAACTGAAATAGGAAATAACTTGGATTCAAAGAATAAAAACCCAACAGTAGTAGACATGAGATAAATTCCTTCAACATTATACAACATCCAATCATTGTAAAGAGTGATTAGATCCAGTACACTGCACACAGACTGAGGGTGTAGGACAATGACATTCTTCTGCTGCAAAAACAGAACTGTAAAAGAAAAATAAATCTATATCCATAATATATTCAGAATAATTGTTTTGATTTTGAGGACACAACAGTTCTGCCAGCCATTCTAGTTCTGGTCAATCCATTAGTGTCACCAAAATTAGAAGACATGAAAAAAAAAAAATAAAGGAAGAAGAGAAAAACTGTCTTTCTGTTTGCAATTTATGAATGTGTCCCCAAAGGTGGCACAGCTATTAAATATCTATCAAGCTCCAGTGTGCCCTCACATCAACTGAGTTTGTTTTTGCAGGAAGTTTGGAGTCTCACAATAGCTTTACCGGTGAATGGCAGAAAGTCCTGGATGCCTGCAGTAAGGATTTTATACATGATGCATTTTGTTTTAAAGCTGCGACAATCAACAAACAGCTAGGATGAAACCTGTACGAACAAGAACATGAAAGAAGGAAAAGATCTTTAGTCCAAGTATAATATATGTTTTTTGATTCTTGAGTTAACAAAATAAGGCAAGGTGTTTTCAAGGATGGAATGCAAATTCGGAGAAGGAGAAAATTAAAGTGTTTAACTGTATCCCCTAAGTTTTTTTCTTATTTCCCTATAAAGAAACCTGAACCAAAGTATAATACTTGACTAAAAGATCTAGGGGTATTTAAACTGAAATCAAACTTGTAGTTTGCTCCCCTCACTACAGACAGGTATTTGTGAATACCCCAAAATTCTGACATGTTTGTGATACACAGTATAAGGCTTCCCTCCCCACTATATTATAACAAAAACATTTCTGGTGAAAAGACGTATAAGTCTGAAGATCAACGAACTAGCTTATGTACATGCTTGCTTTCCTCTAGGACTTTGGACAACAGCCCAGTCTAGACGTCATCCTGCGAGTCATACAGACGCTATTTTCCTTCATCTCTTCCAGGAGCTTTCCTTTCCCTGCCACCTTATCAAAGACTTAGTATTTAACCAGCTTACACTTGATTCAACTTGTTTTTGATGAATTGGCCATGGACCATTTGGACAGGCTGTTTGCAGTAAGAGCTGGAGAGCAGAAACCACCAGCTTAGAGGCTGGGATAGGCAGCAGGGGCAGGCAGGAGGCTGGCAGGAGGCTGAGCCCTTCATCAGCAGCATGGGATCCAGAACAGCTCATCTGTCCACAGCTTAAGGACAGCCTTTCCCTGCAAGCAGGAGTACCAGAACTCATCTCCAAACTTTCTGGTCTCTTTATCACCCCATCTCACCAGATAGCTTCTGACAAGTTTCACACATCTCTATTTGAGAAGGTCTTTTAATTGTTTTGTTTTATATCCCGGCCCTTTGCATTCCAAATTAAGACTTTATGGAGACAGGATCCTTGAAGATAACGATTTGCCTTGTTTTCTTTCCGGTGTGTGCTCGAGACAGCATATCTAGATTTCTTGGTTCACTTTCCTGTTTGCTCTTCCTAGAGTTCCATCAATTTAGACTGATGTGTGCTGTAAGGGGTCAATAATATTTATAGCTTTACACTAACATTACCTCACTAGTGTCAATATTTACACCATTGTTGGTGGTGTACTTAGATGAGCACACAGCATTGAATTCCCTTTCCAATGTTACTTGCATGTATCATCACCATAAAAACTAATGCATTTACTAAGGAAACAGTTCTTTTCTGGATGTGCAAAGGGGGACAAAGTGATATTCCCCAGTTCATACAATCTGTGTAAAGGCAGGAACTTCAACCTCCACCTCCAAAACCAGGAGCTTCTCCTAATGAAGAATCAACTTCTGTTAATACACAGAGCACTGAGGAGCATCTGAGTAAGGAGAGAACAATCTCAGTACTAGGGAAGGTAAAAAGACCTATAAATTAATTTAAAGCATATTTTTCTTAAATCCATGATGGTCCAAGTAGGGTCGGTCCTAATTTCATCGAGGTTTGGGAAGGGAGTTCAGGAAAACAAATGGGGCTCTCCAAATTAAACATGGGTGGAAGTCTGTGTAATGAACTGAATTGGCCCTAGGATCATTTTGCTCATCCTTGCTTTTGTGAAAATATTTGCAAAGTGACTTTTGGGCCAGCTGAGAACTGCCTCTGTTTGTTAAGGACCGCAAAGAATGTTTAGAGTAGAATTTTGGAAATGTCTTTGAATAATGTGGATTAGTGGCTGCCTGTGTAATGTAAAGTTTACCATTATTAAATACCAACGGTAATTAGCAAATAACATCTGAAAAATGAACTTATATAAAAAATGTCTTCAGAGAATGACCATCTAACACAGGGACTTATAATATTGGGAAAGGTGCAAATAATCCTGAGGGTTGTCATCTCCTCTTCCCCTCTACCACCAAAGTACTGGAAAGCTCCGTGGGCTCCCTGGAGGGAAAGCTCTTGGATTTCTCCTGCACAAGCCTGGAGTGGAAAATGGGACTGATCTGTTCTAACCTTCGGCCTGACCAACCTGATTCATCTATTCAGATGCTCAGGAAGCTCAGGGACTATTTGTTAAATATTTTGCAACCGTTTTCACTAAGAGGATCCCTGGAGTCTCTGCAGCCTGAGGAAGTGGGATGCTAAGGGGCTTTTTTCCACCTGTGTGGGACTGGAACCCTGGAGCAATGCAGAGAGAGCTGAGGGTTTTGTTGTTGTGGCTGGGGAGTGCTATTCTTCCTGCTGCAGTCTGCATAAAGCCAGGCTGTATTTCTACAAGCAACAAGAGCTTCTTTGAGAACACATGCAGAGACACATGGACACAGGAAAGAAAACAAGTCAAAAAATTAGAAAGATGGAATAGAAAAGAATAGAATAATAGGAATCCATGATTTACAAAATGGCACAATGAAAGACGGAAATAAAGGAGCATGGAGTTTTATCAGATTATCTGAATTCATTTGAGAAGCAATACAAGAAGTGAAGCTTTGTAGCTGTAGAGACAATATTCCTGCAACTTTTTATATCTATTCAAATGTCTAGTGTGTGGATTTGTCAAGCTTAAAAGACTAGCAGACTTGGCAGCCTAATTCTTTTATCTGCAAGCCAGGTAGGGCACAGGCAGCTACCCAACTTTCCCATATTTTCCTGCCAACATTTTCACTTTACACTTGAAGGGACTTGGTGCAGAGGGTACATCGAGATGAAGTCTTTGTGTTTGTTCTGCTTTGTAGCAGAGACATACAAAGATGCCAATGATGTGTGAGGATTACGGAAAAGGCTGGCCCTTTGTTTACTTCAAAATGAGCTGAGAAGATCCAAGAAACAGCACTAAGCAGCACAAGCTGAACCTGGCCTGGGAAACAAGAGTCAAGGAAATAACTGGTAACCTATTTGGGCAGAGCAAGTGTCAAAGGGACCTATACTGACTGGCTGCCCAAGACTTCCATTTGGGACATAAACTTCTGAAATTAAAAACAATGTGCCTCCCTGGCCTCATTACCGGGGCAGCTGAGCAGCTCTCCTTCTATGCTGTCCTCATGGCTGGTTGGCCACATGCCCTCCGAAGAGGCACTCACCCAACCTTTACATCAGGAGGATGTAAATCCTTCTGCTGCAGTGCATCTCTCTTTCTCTCTCTCCAAAAGAGAGACATGACTAGTGCAGAGACAATATCCTGCTTTTAGATGGTGAACAGCAGGGGAGACAAATTCAGCCTCTAGTGAGTATAATATGTCCACATTAAGGGTACAGACAGGACCTAGTTTTGTGCGTGTTCCCAGTCAAGTGGATGAAAGACAGCTCTAGGTCAGAAGCTGTGTAACAGTGCTAATGTAATCCTGTGCCTGAACTATTAATCCCAGCACTGTGGGTGATAAAGACATATCCCAGCATGCTCACGATGGAGTAAGGAGTTGAAACTGCATTTCTTTTCTTTTAAGTGAGCATTCCAAGTTATCTAATTCCCATTCGGACTTAAATATGCATTCTTGTTGTCTGCAAGCTAAAATTCAATATCTGAAGATATTTTGTGCTACAACCATTGAAACCTAAAACTGTTTTTTTTCCTATTAGTTTCTGATGAGACTGATTAAGATGTAGTGAAGTCACATCTGGGATGCAGGGTAACACATTCCAGCTCTGCTCACAATAAGCATCTCAGATTTACTCCTGGATCCCAAGCGTTCCCCTCGGATACAGGATACGGCATTCCCACAGAGTTCTTAAATCCCTGCTATGCAGCAGAAGTGTGTGGTCAAGAGTATTTCACATTGTTGGATAACAGATTTCAGCAATGTTTCTCACATCTTCAATGCAGCAGAGGATCTAGTTTTTGAGAGGAGCCATAGACTCATTCTTTTCTAGGAAACTGCAAAAATGAGACATCAGTCAAAACCAGAAAGGCTCCATCTAAAACCCACCTTACCCTCCCCTATTTGAATGTGTTCTTACTTGTATATGGACACTAGCTCCAGATAAAATGACTGATCTTCTCCAAGAAAAAGGAATGCCTTCAAACATGAAATATTCCCTTCATTTATGGCCTACAACATTTTTTGGAACTCCATGCTGTGCCACAAACCTCTGGCTGCAGACCTTTCCATCAGCCCATCCAACTTGCCCCTCGCCTCGGGACACGCTGACTCCATAGCAAAAGTTTATGCAATTCATTTTAATACCTGTCCAGTCACCTCATTTTCATGGACCACCCAGACCTCACTGAGCTAAAAACACTCTGGAAGCTTGAAGATAGCCATATTTCCACCTTATTTTTGTTTTGTGTTTTTCCTTTTCCATACAAATAAACTGTGACAAGCTCACGTTGGAAGTGATTGAGTCAAACTAAAGCTGTTTTCATTATATAATATAATCTGTATAGACTTGTTTACACTAATTGGAAACTAATTATGTGCCTCTGCTAAACTGCTAGGCTTTGATGGTGAGAGGCTCAAGGACTACAGCACTTTGTGCTTTTCCCTGTGAGAGCTATCTCAGTGGTTGAAAGCTACTTTATATAGGACACATGGAACAAAAACATGGTCACAGGAGTGAACTGGTATAATCTTAACGAGCTAGAGTCTTACAGATGGTGAAAATCAACTTAGCTACATTTAAGTCACCATGAAGAGGAAATCGTCTAGTGTCTGTCCTTGCTCTGAGGCATTTGTAAGCTCATTTTGAACATAACACAATGAGAAATAAAACAAGCCATCAGGGAGATCTGGGGAAGTACATGGACACCACAACTAATATTTTGTGACTGCTGAGCAGAAATGTGGTATGCAGCAGCATGGACGAGCAGCAGGGTGTTTCATTATTAAACTCATAGAAATCATTAATAGCAGACTTGTTCTGTTTTATTACCACACTGGGTCCCTTACAAATAAAGAGATAGAAGGTAACGTAAAGAGCCTTGTGTGACAGAGGATCACACAGTCACAGGGTCCAGCTGCTGTACAGCCCAACCAGATTTTCCCCCTGAATTTTCCTTATGCTGTTGCTAAATCAATGACCCTTCCTTTGGGGTGTTAGCTGCACTAGAATTCTGAGGACAAATGCAAAATTTAAGCCATTATCCAAAAGCTGCTTAGATGTATGTCACCAAAGAAATGGAAAATATGTTTGAGGAGTCATTGAGACAAACTTACCTGGGGCACTAGGTGGAAAAGCAGACTCCTGTGGCCTCAGAATCAGAATAAACATTAACCTTGTGGCCTAAATTATACCTGCAGCAGCTTTATATCAGTTTAATTCCTATGTGTTTAACCAAATGAAAATAAGGGAAATTAATGTCATTCTGTTTTAAAATCTAAGATGCTTTAAAACCTGGAGTCCCTGATTCTTCAGTCCCTGCTGCTTTATAGCCCTTGAAAGTATGCTTTGGGTCTGTAATTTTAAAGGGATGGGGGAATTAAATTCACCTGGGATTTTTAAATCCATAAATGCCAATGAGTCTCACAAGAACATACATTTCTATGTATTTTAGGATTTAAGATGTTTTCAGGTACAAGGAGGCTTTGCTTCAGGTGTAAAATATTCCAGTTTTATGCTTTTGCAACCAACTGAGAATATAGCAACACTGTAGAGACTGAAAACTAGTTTACAAAAGCTGAGCCAGTTTTCAGCTACCTGTTCAGAGGCTGCTGATACTTTTTCCTGTTCCATGGACACACACAAAGCTGAGACCCATCCTGGGATAGGGCTTGTGTTCATCTCAGAATTAGTCCCCACAGGTTCAGGCAACAGTCTTCGAGGTGTAGCTTGAAGTCATTTACAAAAAAATTAAGGCCTTTTTAATAATTGACAGGCTTACCACCAACTGTGCTTTCATCTCAATTTGAGGGAGGAATGGATAAGAAAGAAAAAAAAAAAAAAAAAGTGAAAAAAAAATAGAAAAGAGAGGGCAGAAAAAAAAAAAAAAAAAAAAGAAAAAAAAAATAAAAAAAATTGGGAATAAAAAAAAAAAAAAAAAAAAGCTAAAGAAAGCAATGAATCTTGCATATCATATATAAGCTCCAGGGGCACTGACATTCTGTGCCAGTGTCTTATTTGCATGGCTATTTCAAAAGAAAAAATAAACAGAGAACTCCACAGCTGCCGATTAGTATTCTGCGGCTGTCCGAGCTCGGCATTGCCCTCGGCACCGCCGCCACCGGGAGCTGCCGAGGCTGCTGATGACTTACAGCTGAGTCCTCCCGCAGCCGGGCTGCTGAGTTTATCAAGCCGAGGTGGCATTTATTTTAAGCTCATTTGCTGTCTGTATTGGATTTTCAATACAGGTTGATTACCGAGAATGAGGAAATCTGAATATTTTCTTGTGAAAGTGGTTGCCAAAGTGTCTTTGAGCAAATGGGACGTTGAGCCCCAAACACACTCTGCTCTCTGAGCAGTGCACAGTTTGGCAATATGGGCTCCATTTTTTTTTGCAGGGTTTCTATAGTGTTATGTCAGAGCATGATTTAAATGTAATAGCAATTGTTTGGCTTGCAATCCAGGAGGAACATGTGGTACCTTTTTACTGTTTTACTATTTTTGTAAGTTAAGCTACATCATTTTTTTGTTAGCTTAGAGTATCTGCGGTTCCTAGGGAGAACTTTGGTTCAAGATTTCATTTTTTATTCTTTTTTATATGTGTGTGTGTTTGAAATAGATTTTATTTTCCTTTTCCAATTGCTTTTAAAAAAGGTTTGTCTTTTAGTGTAAATCCAGATAAAACCATCCTGGTCTTGTCACCAGCACCCTATTGCAACTAGAAGTGGATATTAAATTACCTTGTCCAACTGGCTGATTGCCATTAACACAGAGATATCTAACTTATCCATGAAGTCACTGTATCTGAGAAAAGAACTGTCCCGTATAATGATGTTGCTTTTCAAGTCCAAAAGGCTACTTCTCTAATAGAAATTTCTCAGTAACCTTTACTTCCATGTAGTACCATTCACGCACCCATTAATCTACGATGACACAAATGTTTGTGGAAGTGAATCTGAAGGTCACATGCACATGTGTTTGTGGAAACCAAATGCTCTGTTTGAATGTGCAGTTATTCATGCCAAAAGAGTGTGGGCATTCAGCCAGGGAAGGAAAAGAAACAATCCAGCAAGATCCGTCTGGCCAAGCAGGGCTGGCGAACCCCTCTTGACGGTTTCAGATTGAAAACCAGTAATTGTCGTTTTTAGAGTAACAAATGTTATCAGTACCCGTGCCTTAAATATAGGCTGGGAACTTTGTATGGGGGAATGGGCTGAAGTGCACTGATGTGTGTAGGGCTGACAGAGGCTCATGTAAGCAGCTCGCTCCCCAACAAGCTGCTCGTGGATGTTTTACAAAAGGGAAACCCACTTGTTCCATATTTTGTCACATGCACTCCGTTGGCTCTGTTTACAAATAGAACGTGAAAATCAAATTCTATCAGATTTCAGGATAAAGGAGAGTCGAGCTCCTGCCCCTTTGCTGGATGCTCTCAGCCTGGTCCTGCTTGCTGTGTGACAGCAGCCATGAGATTACCCCAGTCCACACCTACCAGCTCCCTCTGTTACCTTGGACCAAAAGCTGAAAATACCTTTCATAATCTTGATATTATATATTACCATCAAGTCTGAACCACAAACCCAGCTTAAACTAGTCCCCAGGCCATAGCCAAAACTCATCAATTTGTTTTGTCTCCATTTTGAAAGGAGGTGAGCCAAGAGCAGCCAATTGCTTTTTAAAGGGAAGTATTCAGCTGATGAAGCACTCAGAAATAGTAGACAGAATTAATTTAGGATGATCAGTAAATTGCAAGACCTTCAGTAGTTCAGTTAAAACAATCCACCAAAATCTCTGGGTGTCCTCAACTTCTCCATCCATTAATTTCTGAAATGGAAGGGGCAGCTCTCAGAAAAGAAAATGCTCTCAGTGGTGCAGAGCCTGAGAAGGAAACTGTACTGGTTGTGTGTGGCCTTGCTATCAGCTGAGTGAAATCAAACGATTTTCATCTACAACTCTGTGTGTTACTGAAGAGCATGCATGGCTTTGCTGAGTGTGTGCTCAAGGGGCTGTCAAGATTCCTTTTCACCGCATGGTATTTTTTGGGGTATGCACTTAAGCCTTGAGTACATGGGGCAAGTTACTAGTGAGATCATGGCAGTATAATTATAACATTATTATTAGACACACTTATTCCAGAATAGAAACTACAGAGAAAGCTATGCCACTATAACTATGGCAATATAATTAGGCAGTAGACAGACTTCTTAGTCAGGCTAAATTTTCTAATGTGGGTCTGATGCAAGGCTGACAGAATACCCAGGATAAAGTAGATGACAGTGCAGATTTCTATAGAGGAGCCTGTGCTCAGGCTGCACGTAATAAATGCTGAGCATCTTTAGAAATCTGCAGTAAAAGATATTCTGTCCTGGTTCAAGATACAGGCTTTGCTTTCAGTGTTGGAATTGAGTCCTGCAATATGAAAACGATTCTCAGACTGCAACAGGTCATTTAATAACTTTATTTCTTGGAGAATTTGACCTGTCTCATGTGAAGTACTGAAATCCAGAATTTAATCTGCTGTTTCACTCCAAGGCTGTATATCAGGCTGGGAATCTCATCAGAACAGCAGTTCTTGTAAGATTTCCAGTTTCTGATGGCAGAAATACCACAAGAAAAGACTTGCTTTACTCAAGCTAAAGCCAGAAATTTCAGAGACGTGCAAAGCTAAACAAGTGAAACACCCCAAATTGTTCTGAGACATGGAATTTTTTTAGAATTCATGTTCATGTGACCAGATCTCTCTGTGGTGCCTCTTCGTTTCAGCCATGACAACCTGACTGAAAAATTGCCATTTCTCAGCAGTTTGGGCAGATTTCTTATTTCTTTGTGCTGAAGATATTCTGTCGTGCAGAAATCAGTGCAATGAGAGGGCTCCACACAGCTAACCATTTCTTAGAAATGGAAGAAAGAAACCCCAAATCAAAACAGAAATTAGCTCAACCTGTTATTAGCGGTTTAAAGGGGAGAAGCTGTAATATTGGAGTCTGATGTGGTCCCACTTGTTCCTAAAGAGGGTTAATTTTTTTTTTTTTTTTTTTTTTTAATAATGAATTTTAAAAAGCAACTTACAGCTTTCTCTTCTTTCTGACAAATCATAAAGATCTTTAGTGCCCTCTACAGCCACATTGAAATCATTCATATCCAGAATAGTCAGCTCACTTTTTGTATTCTTGATCTTCTTTCTGTTTCTCAAGTGAGCTGCAATGTACAGTCC
Organism: Oxyura jamaicensis; assembly: GCF_011077185.1. Classification (NCBI taxonomy): domain Eukaryota; kingdom Metazoa; phylum Chordata; class Aves; order Anseriformes; family Anatidae; genus Oxyura; species Oxyura jamaicensis. Next base: position 10,771,395 of record NC_048910.1, on the reverse strand, counting down.
TTTAAACGAGCTTTCAGCACTGCATTAATCACATGCCTTAATGGGCAAATTCAGCTTTTTTCTTGCTAATATATTTGCATGTTCTTTACGTAACAGAAAGCTAAAAAGTACAGTCTGTGCAGCTGGAGAACTACAAGATTATTTCATTTCCAAACCAACTATGCTGCATGTGGTTTATATACCGAAAAGAGAAACAGAAGGCACAATTTTCCTCCCTGTGCAGCGACACTCCATCTCTTCTGCTTGTAGCCAACTGCCTCTGATTGTGGACAACGCATGGAAAAGTCTTGAAAACCCCAAATTACTTTGCAGCCTCATACATTTACTGTGAGTGATTTACACAAAATGTAATGGACCTGTGTGCTGCTTTAGAAAATAAAAATAAAAAAGATGAAGGCATCTTGACTGAGCTTACGTAGCAGTTTCCATGGCCAAAGAGCCAAAGACTGATCAAGCTCTCAGGCTGGAGTAAACCTGGATGCTACGGTGTGAGCTGCAAGTTTGTGCCGAACCTGGCCGTAACCGTAACATCACCTCGCCCAGCATTTCATCCACATTCTTCTGTAGCGAACACGACATCTCTTCTTAGGTGGCTTGCCTTTAACCGCAAACCGAGGTTTTGTGTATTTAGCTTTGCCCCACGGACAGCTGTGCTGCCTCCCACCCAGGAGCAGCTTCCACATGTCTCCTGTAAATACAGCCCACATCTGCTGACCTGCCGAGGAGGGTTTGCATGGCGGGGCCATGAACTGTCGCAGCCTTTTAAATGGTGCTGCTCTGTCATTCAGGGTGTCCCAGCACCTCAGCCTAGAGACGTGAGCCTGACGTTTTGGTTAGCAAAGCAGCCCTGAGCAGCAGCCCGAGCTGGAAGATGGCCTTGGGCCTCCTTGTATTCGCCCACACAGGTCCTTGTGGGTCATGCTCCAGCTTGACCCAAATCACTTTAAAATTAGCTCAGGTGTGCCTCACATTTATACAAGCTGCCAAAGTGTTCCTGGATTGCAGAGGAGACAACAAAATGACAGAAGCCAGGACAGAATCACTTGGAGACTCTGACACATGCAAAGGGCTCGGTATGGTGTTCAGTTCGCCCAGGCCAGAAAGAAACTGGTAGTTGCCCCATCCCAGATAAACCTAGGGGCTGTGAGAGGTGTTTTCCAATAACACGTACTGTCTGTTAATGGAAGAAGCATTGTTCTTTCACTGCTTTGTTAGCACAGCCAATATCTCCAAAGTACCATCTGTAGGAAAAGTTAACTGATAGGAGCTGAGCTATTACTTCATCAGCAACCCTATGACCTGGAGAACTGTTAAAAACCTAGATAATCACAAACCTTTTATTTATAACTAGTAAATTATGCCCATATGTTTCTGAGCAGATACTTTTCTCAGCAGATGAATTAACATGCCAGAAATAATCCATGTTAATGCACGTATTTTTCAGCAACCCCTTATGCTTAATATGGCCAACAACCCTTTGGTTTCATTATGTTTCACCCTCTCTTCTCAAGCTCAGATTTTCCTGGAAAACCCACTTATTTATTTATTGGGGGTGGGTGTAGGTGCAAAAATAAAAATTTCCAATTGAAAATATCATTCCCCTGTGGTGCTTTCATTTCAAAATATGTCTTGATTTCATGTGTGTGTGGATATGAAATATCTTGAAATGAAAACCTGTGTTTCATTTTGAAATGTCAGACTGAAAAAGTATGTTCAGCTTAAGATGTCATTTTATTCCTATATTTAAAAATATAAAAATAAGACCCCATGTTTAATTTTAAGTGCTTTGATTTTTTATCACATAACTTCTTTCCCTCATTGCTGACTCTTCTCTCCTCTGTGTTCCCTAACCATCCTTTTCTATTTTGGAAAAAGAAAGAAAAGGCAGAAATGTAGCAAAATATGGTAGAAATATTATTTCACTTTGTTATTATTTTTTTTCCAGATAACATAACTTCAAAGATAATTTTTTTTCAGTTTATAAAAAAATTGACAAATTTTAAAAATAGAATATTTTTACTTTTTAATGTTTTCTGACATTTTCAGTTTCTACTATCTAGAATTAAGACCCTAGTTTTGAAAAGTTATAAGGTAGACATTCCCAAAATCAAAAATGAAGAAGAAAACTGAATAATCTCACAGTATTTCAGAAGAAAACCCTGGCCCAAACTCAAATTGAAATCAAAATTTGAAATAAATAATGGAAGGAAACCATGTGTTTTATCCTGACATCTTGTTTAAAAAAACTACATCTTCATTTTAAACTTTACAGTTTGATTTGCAAATAAATTAAATCAGCAGAAAACTTCTGAAATCTGCAGAGGAAAACAAAATAAAACAAAACAAAACACCTAATTTAGCAAAACTCTGCTTTCTCATCAGAAGCTTTTCATCCTTCCAGAGTCAGGCTCGGCGGGGGTCTGACAAACTAAATACAGAGATGCTCCTCCCCGAGGCTAACATTGCACGAGGCTTTGCTGCACAGGGGAAGGAAGGGTCGAGCATCCAGAGACATCAAACGCTGAGCTGCCCCCTCGCAACGTTCACACGCACCCTTAACCCAGGGTACAAAAACCTGAACTCAGAATGCGATGCATGCTCAAGAAAGGGTTCCTGGGAGGCAGCACGTGCTGCCTCGGCTCCTGCGAGCCTGAGCAAGTCCTCTGGGACCTCACGTTCACAGGGAGGTAATGCAGCTGTGAGGTCTGGGCTAGGAGAGATGCTGGTGGGCACTCCATTTGCCAATAAAGCAAGCCACTAACACCTTCAACCGTCCTCTCTTGGATAACAGCACTGTTTGTCTAAGGCTGGGCAAACTCCTGGAAAAAAAATATTCACCCCGTTAAATGCTGCGGGCTGAGAATATCAGCCACACGAAAGCACTAACATTCAGGATATTTCCAGTTGCAAGCTGGCTCAGGGTGTGCAGTGTGTGTTGTGTGTTGTGAAGGAGCACAGTCTGCTACCATTTACAGGTTTATGCCGCACACACACAGGCACACACAAATTATGATAAAGGGTACAAGTGTAGAGTAGCTGATGACAATAAAATAGGATTAGACTGGAGCCTTGTCTTCACTTAGGGATAGAAAGGGAAAATCTCAAAAAAGACAAGTTTAATCCAGCTGTGAAATGTTTCAGGGGCTCTTAGACACATATCATGCACTGAGTAAAGAATAACTGAAACAATAAACCCATGATAGACACATGCGAGTGCTTTGAGTGGCTGTATAATCACTTTATGGTTTTTAGATGAGATGCTGATTTTATATTTCTGTTACTTTACAAGCACCATGAAAGCAAACAGGGAATCCAGACTGATTTGAGAAGAGAGATCACTGGGACAGAAGGAATGTTAGACTTCAGATTAGTTTTCTACCCCATAATGTCAGCTTCTCCATGCTTCTGTGTTCTTCGTCCAGGTCTACACACCCACCCCATCTAAATGCTCCCTTGCAGAAATAAGAAATGCATTGCTCTTGGTACTACTTCTCATTTTCCGTCCAGTTCTTAAAATATAAACATATTTTTCAATTTTGCATAATTGATCTGCTGGGTTAGAAGCTGTTTTCGTACAGTCAGAGCAGCTGACTCCAAGCTAACCTTGTAGTTTGACACAGAGATTGAACCCACCTAGAAACAGACAGCTCCATGCTGCAAAATTAGAGACGAATTTAGGACAGAAAGTGCTGATAGTAAAGATTAAGGACTTTTTTTAACAATTAACATTGTCTGGAAGCTTAACTCATGCTGAGGCTTTTTTCACCTTCTCTTTTGGAGCAGATAATGCTGGATGGATCATTACTTTTACCTACTCAGCTTTTGCTATGCTACTACAGAAACTATACAGAAGCTGTGAGTAGTGGGTATGGTGAAACCAGGAGGAGAGAGTGCAGTTGCTCAAGGCTGCAGCTCGGTATCAGAATTACATATTTTTTGACTTTGTGAAAAACTCCTTTACTCCCCCATCCCCGGTCAGATTGCTGCTTCTAGGAGGCAACGTACATGAAATCCATGCAAACTCTCCCACTGTGCTGAAGAGAGTGAGCAAGTTTCCAAATCTCAGTAAAACATTTGCAGCACAGATGAGGAGTGGGGAGTTGCTGGATGTTATCAGGCAGACCCAAGGACGTCATTTTCTGTGGAAAAAATAGGCAGAGGAAAGAAAATTAAAGGAGAAGCTTGGAGCTTTAAACTTAGCCTAGATGAACCAGGGAGGATTTCTGTTTTAATAATCATTAGTCTATCATTCTGCAGATAGTGAAATGACTCCATGATTCATTTATTTTGTGCAGTTTGCACCAGTCCAGTTTCCTGTCTCTACCTCTGGCTATTGCTTTTTGTTGCTGCTGACTCGGTTTAACCAGCCTTGACACTTTAAGGCCAAAAATTAATCTTCCAAGTAAAAGATGGCCAAGATTACTAAATTATGTGCCTCTTCATTATCTTTAGGTACCTCCTTAGGACAGATGAATTGCCTCAAAGTCAGGAAAAAAATCCTACAGGGAGAAAGCAAAGAATAATGTGCAAATACTGAATGAGAAAATGAATCTGCACCAAAGGAAAAAGGGAAAAACACACATGCAATTTTTTTTCCCCCACTCATTCTGTTTCCTTTATGTTCACTGGTTCAGGGCCGCTGGTAGAAGATGGAGACATATATTAATTCTCCATGCAGAAAAGTAAATAGTGATCTCCGTCCTCTGGGATTCAGACGTCTGGTCTCAGCTGTCCCGGAGGAATCTTCCTCCATTGCCTAATGGTCTCTGACCATAGCAGATCTATTTAAGGGATACCATATCATTTTCTAAAGCCTCATTTAGACTCATACACACACACACACACACACACACACACACACAAAAAAAAAAAAAAAAAAACACCATCACCCTGTCACATTGAAACAATTTCAACCCCGTAAGCCTCCTTTTTCTTTAGTTCTCGTAACTAATTCAAAATGCAGGGATGTATTTAAGAAAGAAAAGGAGAGGTAAAGGAAGGAAGGAAAGGATATGGCACAGGAGCTAACTTTCCAAAATTGCATGAAATGATGGATTTTAAAAGTCCATTTTAAAGAAAGTTGTGTAACTTTTTTAGAACAAGTGCCTGCCATAAAAGACAGAGAGAGGGGAAAAAGACATTATCTGGTCTAGTAGTTTTCAGGAAGTTGTGGTCCCAATTCCCTAAAAATAAAATTTCTTTATTATCATCATTTTATTTATTACTTCTCTTAGAGTAGCACCCTGAAAACCTTAGCAGCACTCAGGATCTTATTGTAAAAACAGATTATTGGTGTGGAGATCTAATGTTTGAAGAAATTTTTAAAAACAGCATTGGTGTAAATACATAAATTTAATCCAGAAGAGGCTCAGGGAGCTCACAACTTTCTTTTATTATTGGATTCTTATGAAATATGCATTGTTATTTGTGAACTCAAGTATTTAAGGAATATTTATTTTGACTTTATGGAGATTTTGCACTGTGACAAAAGCAAACATTTTATTTTGACAAGCCTGTGTCATTTCAAGCTACACATTAAAACAGAAATCACAGCAATAAAAAAATTTGCCATGAACGATTTGACAGAATCAATATGTGCCTGTGAACCTTTCTGGTTAACATGAGAGGGCATTTCCTGGTGGGAAACCTTTCTGTATGAAACTTTTCAACCAAATCAAGTCAGATTGGAAACTGCCCCAGGACAGAAAAGACTTTAATGGAAGCTCATAAAATAGGAAGAGACTTGCTAAAGGGCATCTTGACAGCAGGACCAGGAGCAGAATGAAATCTCCAGCGTCCTTATTCACAGCGTAGTTTCATCTATAACTGTACATGAATTTATTCCTGTGGAGCAGTCCCATCCAGCACACCTCACAATTGCCAGCATGGGGAGAAAAATCAGCCCATCTTTCTAGCAAGTGATTGATTTCATGGACCACTCTGGTAATGCTATTAAAGATGATATTTTTGAACAATAAGTAATCTGTTCTTTGGGATATTTGTACAGTGGAATTCCTTTCTGTGTCCTACATTTTTTTTTTTTTTTTTTTTTTTAATGAAGAAAACTAAATTGCTATAGGTTAATCTGAAGCTATCCCAAACAATTTTTGGTAGGAAATGTGGTTGGTGGAGAGCCCATCTCAGAGAATTTTAATCTGGGGGGGATCAGAACTTTGGTAAAACTCTGAAATCAGCAGAGCAAAAATCTGGCCTTATAGCTTCAGGAACAATGATATACTTTATAATATATCAAACCATTTTGATACCTCCAGCTAAAATGAGTGGAGTCAATTTGGGCCTCTTTTAAATGACAGTTTATCAGATGCTTCCCTCTCAGTGATCACATCAATATCAGCAACTGCTTCCTTAACCAGAGGATTTTCATGCCTTAGGCTTTGACTGGGATGAGATATTGGGGTCCTGCTTGGCCCCACAGCACCTGGTGACCTGGGCTCAACTCACCATCCTCCTCTCTCCCAGCCCCAAATCCACGGTGAGAAGCATAGTGTGTTAATGCAGTGCCCTCTGCTGGGAAAATTATACCTATTTACCCAAATTTCAGGAGCCTTTAGGTCATGCAGACTAGGAGCTTTGGAGTGGAGGGATCTGCATTCTGCCTCTGGTGTTGCTGTAGCACTGGGGAGGCAATTCTGCAGACTGGGAGGCTTGGACAGCTGTTGTGTTTCATTGAATTTGCTATTCATTTTCTCAAGTTTCCTACAAAAGGTTTTAAACCATTTCTACAGATTGTAGTTGGAGCTCCCTGCTGGAGATAGAGCATTTCAGATTCCTTTCAAAGGACATATAATAAATAAATGACCCTGTAGCTTAGAAGAAAGGCTATGGAAAAAAACAGCTACATCACATGCGTACATCTGCTCTGTAGCTGTATGGTTCCAATTTGTTCACTCTCTATTGCTTTGTAAGCCAGATCCCTGGCTGAAGCTGCCATGAACTTTGGTGATATGCTCATCTGTGATCATCTGTCAGGAAAACAAGACAAGAAAAACAACAAGGAAAAAAAATAATGTTGCTAGTGATACAATCTTCCTGCATGATCTAGAAGTGTAGGATACCTGAAATGAAGATAAAGATCCTTCTTAGAGTACATTTAGCTACCTCAGATATAGAGCAGAAAGGGCATATCAGGACATTTTTCCAGCTACAGGCACGAGACAGCCCCAAAGAGCTACCTGCTCAGCCATGTTATCCTACATATAATACAAAGTTTTGCCTTACATCTCTGGCTCAGCATCGATCTGTGGCTTCAGCACTTTCTGCAACGTGTTGGGCAACCACCCCTCCAAGAGGGTGTTGTCCTTCCGGAAGGAGATTTTCAACCGCTGGCAGTAAAAGGATCAATCTGTCAGACCTCAGAGGAAGAGGCAGTTTGGGGAACAAGTCTTTTGGATGCTCAGCCAAAACTGAAACAGCACTTCAGTCTTTTTGGGCTTTACTTGTTCCTGTGTCAATGTGTTTGCTTGCTGGAACATGACTGACAGAGGATTTGGTCTCATTTAAGCTAAGGTGCATAAGGTAATATATAAAGTTAATGAACTTCTTGTCTTAGCAAAACACGTGCAGTGCACATCCTTTGATTTTATTTAACTATATGTAACAAGTATAGCTTGTATTTCCGGATTTGTTTTAGTGCAAGTTACTCTTTTGCATTTGTTGAGACCTTTAGAGGCAAAGGGATCTCAGTGAAATGGATGCTCAATCTATGTGAAAACCTGATACATATTTCCTTCTTCTCAGCTCTTAAGTCAGCCCTACATATCATCTCTTTAGCAAAAACAAAACAAACAAAATAACAACAAACAGAAAATGCTGATCAAGCCATGATTTCCATCCAGGTAGCTGTCAGGTGTGACCTGATACATACTGAGCCTAAACCTTCAAATGAGAATAGCACTACCATGCAAAACCCTGTTAGACTTGTGGCCCGTTATCATCACAGTCTCTTTATGGAAAAGCCAAACTTACAGCCTAGAAGCAACAATAACGTCTTACATATACCTTTTGGAACATAAACGAGTTGAGACTTAAAACCCAAATAGCTGTTAATTTCAGAAAAGTCAAACTTAGAAGAAGGAATAGTTTCCTCTGGATGGCCTGTGTTTATTTTAACTGTACTTCAGTCTGTATGATTAGCACAGCTTTCTTGCACAGGATATGGGGAATTGCAAATGTTAATTTTTCTGACACACTATAATTACTGTGGACATCAACTGTTTTTATGCACTTCTCCAAAAATATGGTCAATAGTGTTTGCACAGGAAATTCTGGCTTGCAGGGAACGCCCTGGATTTCATCCATTCTTGCTCGTAACTCAATCTCTTTGAAAAATCAGAAAATACCTGGTTTTACTTGTTTAATTTGTAAGTTGCATGAAACCTTGGGTTTTGGTCTAGACATTGCTCCTATATCCATGCTGACCATACGAGTTTTTCAGGAATATCTTCTTTATGTCTTTCAAAATGTTCCTAGTATTCTACTCAAACTAAGCATATATTGCAGTTCATTTTTGCTGCCTTTTTTTTGGTATGAATATGGAATCAAAAGATAGTCTAGTATGGCTAGTATGTTGGAGAGCGAGAATCAGGACACTTGGACTCTAAGCCCTCTTGAAACGATTTTCCATCACTGCACTGTCACATCTGTAATTAGTGGTGCATTTGAAAGCACTAGAGGATACTCACGGATCACAGTTTTATGCAACACTTCTCAATATTTTGCAAACCACATTTCAGCACTGATCACTGGGCAGAGGCCACTTCTCCACCACTTTTGTTCATAATGCAGTATTTATGGCAAGGCAAAAAGCAGGATGGAGCAGGCACACATTGTGCCTACTGTCACGTTGTGCTCTACAGTGATTATGTGTTCAACCTACCTTACTGTAACTGGATAGACAGTGCACAATTTGCTCAAGCTCAACTCTGGAATCTCTTTTGTCTAGACATCCAACACCAAGAATGTTTTGATTTTCATCTAAAAAAAGGAAGGGGAAAGAGAGGAAGAAGAAGAAAAAAAAAAAAAAAATACAACAGCAGCCACATATAATGAGTTTTCATTGTTTTGCAGCATATCCATCCCACCTCAACATGTCCTTCTGTAGTGGTGTCTTTCCCTTTTGGAGAAGACAGGCAGCTTTCACAATGGCTATGCCTGTGTCTTTTCTTACTGTGTCATCCAATGAAAGATGTTTTAACAAGGTCTGTGTATAACCAGACCCTGTAGCCTGTGCATTCATGTCGTCGTTGGGCACAAGCCCACATCTTGTTATTTAAGACCAGATTCGTCACTGCTACCAGCTGAGCATTTATGTTTGTAGAATAACAAGAACTTCAGTCAAGTCTATTGACCTCAAGTTCTATCAGAAAGATGTAACTTCCAATGATGATTGTACGAAAACCCATGTCCTATGTCATGTAGACGTCATCTTTAAAATTTCAGCTTTAGATCCTCAAGAATATACATAGGACAACAATTAAAGCCAGAGGAACATCAGTCTGGCTGTTCTCATGACCAAATGGGGCAGCTCTTCCTATGATTCAAAGCAACATTTAGGGAGTAAGAAAAGGTGAAAATGAGTGAATAAATTTTGTCAGGATCAGAAGGTATATGGTGCACACCTTTGAGGAAAGAATGCTGAATGATAAATAGTTCCTGAGAAAGGGAAGAAAAAAAAAAAAAAAAAAAAAAAAAAAAAAGGTGTTTAACTCAATCTAATTTTGTGGAAAAGCAACAGTTGATGACAGCCAGCCAGTCAGGGCACATTGCAGAAGGTGTTTTTCATGGCTGTAATCTAATGTCATAGTTTTTGCAGAAGTGGAATTAAAAATCTTCAATTCTTTGTGGTGAAGACAGACAGATGCTTTCCTGCTTTAATTCCTGAGTGGCCATAACATGTTCATTGACATTTCAACTTGATGTTTTAATTGGCTGATTTGAATAAAACTCAGACAGGTTATGTTGCTCAGTTTTATTTTGTGTCTCCCAGCCCAGAAGCCAACAAAAAGAAGACAGCAGGACCAGGAGGGGCAGTGACTTTTCACCTCTCTGATTCTCTCAGTGTTTTGTTTAGCTCTTAATATATTTAAATTCATGCCTTGTTAAATTAGAACTGCATCCTGAAGGGATTGAAGTCAGCCACTGTAGTCCAAAGAAAGGGTCCCCGACATTCCTCCCAATTGTCCAGGAGAATGTTTTCTTTAAAGATTATTATTATTTTTCTAATGGAGCCATTTGCAGCTCTAAAAATGTACACTTTGCATACCTCACCACACATCTCAGGGGCGTGCTGCAACCCTGGAGCCAGAGGAGGTGGTTCCTTAATTTTTCCAAATTGCAGAGGCCACTTGCTGGGGTGGACCACACCCCCCTATTCCTGCTGCCCAAAAGGGAAAGACAAAATCTTCTCTAGAAAGTGTCTCTCTAAAGGTTCACAGATTGCTCAAAAAATCACTTTAGCCCATCAGGAAAATGGAGCCATAAAGCACAGGGCACTGTGACCTTGCTAACGTGGATGCCTGCAGAAATCAATCCAGCCCTGTGCAATTATCTTTCCTTGCCAGGAAGGTAAGGAGTCAAGAGGGAAAGAGGAAGACCAAGAAAGCAAGTGCATAGCAGATAGGCTGATTTAGCTGGGGTTTCTCATCTAAGACTTGTTCAGGACCTGCCTACAAATCACTGTTCTCTGAACACTGAAAAATTAGAGAGGTGGAAATCCACTCACTCCCTATATCTCGTGAATACCTTACTACAAATCTGCACTTGCATCAGTGGTAGTTATTTTCACCCCTTATTTTTTCTCAAGTAAAGATATATGGCCTATAATAATATATATATATTTTTCTCCATACATACATAAATGTGTGTCGCAAAAGGATATGCAGTTTCTGTCTTTTCTATCACCTTTCCTATGTACACAAATGCTACACTTGGGTGAGCAATTAGGGCCCAAGATCAGTATCTGCAGAAGCAATGCATCTTCTTATCCAAATATTCCTGCTGATTATAACTGTGCATGTGTGTGTATGTGCACATGTGTGCACTCAGGCTCAGCGATTAGCCTTTGCCAAGGAGAGGATGACGGGAAAAATGAAGTGTTTGGTGTATTAAGCAGTAGGTATCTCAGGTACCATAGACGAAGCCCAAATCTGAGTAGGAAGAGGGCTTGCTCGTCCCAGGTTAGTGCCTGAGGTGGAAACCCACAGCACAAAGCCGCCACAGCCCATTAGCAGAGCTGGGCATCCATCTCTGTCAAGGGGAAGGTCAGGGCTCAGTTAGAATGGAATCTGAATTGCCTTCACCCTGGAGAACCAGGCGCGCTTGGGTGGGACTGAGGTCACTGCCAGGGCAGCAGCGGACTGCTGCCTTCCAAAAAGGGATTTCAGCCTCATCTTTATCACCATCTTGGTCTCCCAGGAAACTTGTATTCTCCTTCTATAAATTCTCCTGCTTCTCAGCATAGAGCTGTTCCATTGTCCCTCTCTTCATGTTCCTGTTCTCCACATACACCCCACATTGATCCCATGTCCTTTCTTTTAGTCTGCCTGAAACTCTACATCTAATCCCAGAAATAATCCAGCAATAATAAATCACTGCCTCATCTCACTGCGGTAAGGAGTGTCTTGATTATAGTGAGTAAAGTTTTATTGATGCAAAGGTAACTTGGCTGAAAAAGAGTGAATCAAAGTAAAGTTTGCAAAATTTAAAAGAGAATCAAAATTTGTGGAGCAAATCCTGAGCACCTGACATCTGCCATATTTCCACCACAACTAGTTCTTTCGTGATTAAGCAACATAAACTCAGATTAGGCACAGGCATCAGCTCAGAAAAGAACTTGGTCCTTCGTGTCTTCTAGCTATCTATCTGCTACCTTTGAGTGCTGACAGCATGTAGTAGGCTCCACGTGTGACATAGCCCTGTGCGTAGAGGGACTGGCAGTCCCTGCCCCTTTCTGGGAAGCACTCTTGAGAGGGACAAACCAGTTCTCACTGACATCTGCAGGTGCTCACACCAGGATGGGCTCTCATCCAGATGAATCTTTGCCTACTTTTACTAAGAACTGCCCAAAGCCCAACTAAAAATAACATTTTTAATTCGATCTTTGGCTTAAAAAAGCAAGAAACATGAAGAAAAGCAGTAGAATAAAAGGCTCCACATGCTGACCTTCTTGATAAATTTTGGTTTTGGGTGAATCTTGTTCAGAAAACTTTGCTTCACTTGCCTTCAATTAAAAATTCACACAGACATACAAAAATCTCATCAACTTTGGTACGAACATCACATGTATGCCTATGGACAGAATTGGAGCATGTGGGCTGATACTTTGCAAAAAAAGAGACATGTTTCATTCATGTAGCAGAAAGGAAATTGTGCTTTACTGTATTGTTTACTCTTCCCAGTACTTTAATTTTCCCTTTGTTTAATATTTCAGCAGAAGCCATTTATCTTCCCTGATGATCAAATAAACTGGGTGGTAAAATAACGGATATGCAATTCATTGGGAGAGGGAGAATGGTATTATAAGGTAGACCAAAGGGATATAGTTTGGAAATCCAGTAATGTGTGATTTGCTACCTCATGCTTGCCACAGTGCCCGAGGGAAAATATTGTTTCCTCATACCGAGCAAAGATATGGGTTATTCTTTAACAGCACTGCAGCACAGGGGCTTGCAACTCTGAAAGCTGATACCTGACTTCTTAAAAGAACCACAACCGATTCAAAGCAAGATTTTTCTCCTCCATGAAGATAACAGGCAATGAAGGTAGCTATCAAAACTTGGTTTTCTGGGAGCACGAGTAGCTAATCGGGAAAGACAGCCCACGGGGGTGAGCTCCAGCTGGCAGGTGGCTCAAGTGTCAGGAACAAAATGCCACTGCCTGAAAGACAGAGACTTTTCTTTGGTGCTCCAAGATCTTGATCCAAGGCCAGCAGAAATCTTTCCATTGGCTTCAGGGGGATTTCCAATGCAGAAGACCCAACTGAACCTGACCCCCAGAGGCCCTATAAAAAAAATGGGCTTTGCTGACGAGTCAGCTCTGTGAGATATATCACCACTATGGAGACTCGCTACCAGAAGACTGGAAATTTTAGGTTATTACTCCTGATGAATCTTTTTTTTCATAGGCAGATGGCCAGGATTCACTTGACTTATCCTTCCATCAATACTCTGTGGAGTGTTAATGCTTATCAGCCTTTTTCTGCTATGACAGTCACTTAAACAAAAGGCATTAACATTCCCTGTAAACATGGAGTATGGCTTGTGAAAGAAAGAGAACTGAAGAAATTCCTGATATTATTTCTGAGGTTTATAGAGGGGAAAAATAGGAATCCAATACCCTGACACCTTGTAACAGGGAGCTATTTGATTGTAAATAACATAGGAAAATTCACCTGCTCTTTTTAATCCAATTCCTATTCAATTTTTTTATTGTGAATTCTGTGTCTGGTTTTAAAAGACACGCAGATTTTAGATAACATTGTCAACAGGAAAACAGATAAATTATATGGAGTAGTTATTTCATACTTATTTTTTCAAGATAAATTGCTAAATAAAAATTAACTAAGAATCTATGAGTATTAAAGCTCTTTTAAAAAACTTTATTTTTTCCTCTGATCTGATTTTTTTGCCTGAAGATGGATTAACCAAATTAAGAACAGGAAAATGTAACATGACATGCCTTTGAGGACCAACTTTAATTTTTCCAGCATATCTCATCTAACCACATGAATATTTTTTCCTGTGAAGTAGTATTTAAATATTTATTTTAAAATGCTGAAGTGCCTTCATATAAAGACACAAATAATTGCTTTAGTTGGCAGGCCAAAGATCAAATAAAATACCTAAATGTGATTCAGATATTGACATTTATTATTTTTTATGAGAGAAATAATAATAATAATAATAAGGTACCCTAAAAGAAGACCTCAAAATACTTGATTATTTTAGGGATCAGACTGTGGGTCAAAACATTTTATTGTTTCTTTACTGCTATCATATATTTTAAAAAATAATAGATAAAGTATACAAATATTCACTAGTATATGTATGGTCATATACTAGATAGTCTCTATTTTAAAAAAAATCTTAATAGACTCAAAAAAAATAGCATCATATCTAGGACTTCTACAGCTAGTCAAAAATGTGCAGAATGTTAAAAAAAAAAAAATGTTGTAGGCAAATGGATCCACCTGCATGCAGACGCATACACAGACTGTAATTATTTCCTAAGTAAACCGAGTTTAAAAAAAAAAAAAAAGTGATGAGAAGAATCAAAGGCAAAAATAACATATTTGATTCTCACAGAATTGATCTAGCCGGGTTGAATCCAAATTGTGTGACCTCAATTGTGTGACTTTTTTCCTGGTAATTATAAGAAAAAAGTGAATTTTCCTCATTCTCTCCTTGATGCTTTGTAGCAGAAAGGATAATATTTCTGTTATAAGATCAAGTCTTTCTGTTTGCTAAGTTTTATTTTTGTTTGAATTATTGCTCCTTTATTTTTATTATTAAAGGACTGTTTTTAAAAATATATATTTTGTTTTGAGAAAAATTTTACACTAAATCAAAAGACAGCTACACTGAACTATACAAGCATTATCAAGACATTGAATGGATATTTATAGTTAACAGGTTTTGTTTGTTTTTTGATTGTTTTTGTTTGTTTTTGTTTTTAATGTGACACCTTGATTTTAATAGATATGACAAACACAGACTCCACTACAAATGCTTTCTCTGTGTGTAATTTCCAAGCCTGTTATGATGGGAATTCCTGTAGTTTCCTATCCTACATGAAGTGCCTTCTACATAGCCACCAATGAAGAAGGGATGAAGAGTGGAGGTGACCTGGAGGAACTTTGCCACAAGGAGCCTGGGAGGTAGTGGAGCACATTTTCAGCAGGGAAGCTGAAGCTTTCCCACCTGGGCTTACTGTAAAGTATCCTATGCGGGATTACTGAAGGAGACCGCATGGTCCTGGCCTTTCACAAGTTCTGTACGAAGTCACAGTGAAGCAGCATGTTCAAGTAGCATGGCTGACTCTTCCACTCAGCTTGGATCAGTATTCATTGACTTAAAAAACTGCAGGTTTCTGACAGGATAGTATTAAGAAACCTTCCAGCACTACCGTTACTCTGTCTTGCTGAGAAAGGTGAAGCTCCAGAGGATCTCATTTCAAAGCCTGGGCTGTGTTTCCATCATGTTTTCTGCATGTGGTTAAATCCTACCTTTGACTTTAGGCTGGGTTGATTCCAACAAATCTGGCAGCAAACACTGCATAAAGGCGATGTCCACACCGAGCCCTAAATTAGGTTGCATGAGATGGAGCTGGTAGATATGCCAGAAGGAAGATGGCAGTCAAGCTGAACTAAACACTACAGCTTCATTAACAGCCAAGAAGCCTAACTGAACTGTCTCTGCACAATCAAACATCCTGCATTTCTGAGTTCGGGAAGGAAAACAATTTATAACATTAATCCCACATAACTAGAGCTGTTCCTAATGATGCCAGCCTGCCCAGGCATGCTCCAGAGAAATGTGTTCTCTCAGTACTGCCAGATTTATTGTCTATTCATCTCTCCTCTGAAGTAGAAGGAACATTCAATGACAACTTCTTGATCTGATGGACTGTAAATGTTATCGCAGATAAACTATTTATGGTATTTAGAAACTTAAAAAAAATGACATTATACAGAGATCAGTTGTATAGGTGACACTGCCACTTAGGAGTATTCATTCATTTTTATCAATAGAAGCACATACAAGAGGATAGACATTATATTGATGTAAGCTGCTCTGAAAATCTGCTCTGAAATAAAGGCTGTCTGTCTGGTGGAATACATTACGCCATGTTCCTTTACTAAGATTTTTCATTCAGTAATAAAGATCCATTCTGAAAAAGAAAACAAACAAAAATTAAAAAAGGCAAGTTACATACACAATAGGCCGCTATTTGCTAACAATGCCTGACAAGAAAAACAAATATGGCTTTCAGAGCGTTTGTTGCAATGAGTGGGGCAGTGAGCACAGGACCTGGAGCCAGGCACTGGAAACATGTCCACAACGTGCCCGGTATGATTGATGAAGCAGTTGTTGACTTGGACAGATTCTGCTCAGAGGGAGGTGGCAAATCAAGGAATTTATCATAGAAAGCTGTAAAGCAGGACATTAAAACAGACATTGGGTTTAAATATACAACAAAAAAAGAGGTTAATTTGTTTTCATCTGCTGGTTACATTCCAAAAGGTGAAGTTTGTTTTTTCCTCTTGAACTAGCTTTAGAGAGGAGATACGCACCATATGCCACCGGTTGCTCTTGCAGACAGAGCTGAAGCAAGATGTTTGCCAGAGGTTTGAACTCTGGTGAGCAAGGCCTTTCCCTCCCAACATTCATTTCCAGCTGTTTATTTGAATGTGACTTCAGGCTGGTGAAAATGTGCTGGATTAACAGGCCTTAAAAATTAAAGACTTTTGAGCCAGGCAGCAGGTAAAGCAGAGGCAGCTGTCTCTCTGGCATCCTAAGGTGGTAAATATTTGGAAGCCAGTGGGTGACCATAGTTTGTAACACAGTTGAGGCTTTTTTTGCATGACTTTTGTTGTAGGAACTTGCACTCAGTGTAAATGCCCATGTAAGAAAGACAGCAAAATATTTCCACATTCAAAGACTTGTGCAAGTCAAGGCCAGAGGGACTGTGGTGTTAATGTAGTTAAGCCTCTGACACCTATACAGGCCAAACAATTTAACCTGATGGCTTCTTCAGTAAAGTTATTTGTTCAGTCTCTGGCAGCAGCAGAACTCTGAGTACATAAAAACGTGCCTGAAGGAGACCAGGCACCCTGTAAAACCATGCTTTGTTTTGAAACTATTGGGATCCTTGACATCTTTATGAGTTCAAAAGCTCCCAAGATGTGGTCAGTCTGATGCTGGTTGGGATGCAGTCAAACTTGTCAAAGGCTGCCTGCTTGAAGAGGAAGCCACATCTGAACAGGACAACACTGCAAAACACAGCACGGACGTGTGCAGCAAGGCTGGGTCTGTCACTCTCTATCTGTCAAGTTGCACAATCGCTCAACTGCCCCTTTACTGCTTTGTGTTTTCTAATATGTCCCACTCTGAATTCCACCAATAGGCTTAAAACTTCCTATCATACCAGTCACAGAGACAATTATATAAGAAAGTTTTGTTTTGTTCTCTCCCTCTCTCTTGATTTCAGTTTAGAGAAACAAAGAGGTCCATTCATTCAATTTGCAGCTGAGTCTCTCAGGTTATGTAAATTGTTAAATCATCCATGGTCTTTCTTTTTAACCATATTGCAAGCAGTGAATTTCCATACCCAGTTTAAACTTCAATTGATCTATCCCAGCAAACACAGGGTGAGAGAGATTCATTTTTTCCCCTTCCTTTCTTCTTGTTAAGCAATATGTTATACTTCTACTGAGAATAATAAAAAGAAATCAAAAGTCTTTCATGAAAACTAAGTGGAATAAAACATTGTGATATAATTAGGAGATGCTTGTGAACTGCCTTTGAGTTTTATTCATTTACATCAAGGCTTAATCTAGAGTAGAATGTTCAAAGCACAGCCAAGCTTCTATTCTTATTGTCTTGATTTTTTTTTTTTAATTATTACAATTTTTACTTTATATAATTTAAATTAAATTGAAGTTTCAGATTACATTATCCCTGGGAAAGCTGCTTCTTCTGCTCAGTTATTGATGCTTACATTGACTTGTTAAGATTGTTGTAGGATTTCTCTTCAGCAGAAAATTATAGTAATATTAGAATTACTCTTCCTCACTTAGCAGAAGCATTTTGTTTTAGTTTCTGCACACCTCGGTTCCCCCAGAACTTTCTGTAGCTCACTTTCAAAATGGAAAATAAATCAATCCAAGGCAGAACATTTATATTTAGGTTTTGGCCAGGGAGCATAACTTTTTGTGCAGGATCAGCAAGCTTTCCTGTCCTCCTTGCTAAGCAAAGCCATGGTTCTCTGCATTGCTGTCCCTGCTGAGACCCTACCCTTTGACTTCTAAAGGTCTGGCCAAGAAGTAGGCCAAATGGCTCTGCACTGATGCTTCTGTTCAGGAAAGCACACATATCTAGTGTAGCTAATAAAAGAACATTTTTGAATAGCATAGTAGTTATTGACAAATTTCATTTCAACTGGTTTTAAAGAGAGATTTCTTCTGGTTAAAAAATCAAAGTGTCTACCTGCACAGATGAAAAAAATGCAACAGTTAAATAATAGGAAGCAAGGTGCAGAGTTAGGCACACAACTGATGGGAAGTACATAAACACCTAGACTAAAAAACAGAGTAGAAAATAATCCTATTAGTGCCCATGCAACTTTTGCCTTTGGTGAGACAGAAGCACTGAAGACTGAATGTGTTAAAACAAGGACTCTGGCACTGCATACTCTGGGTGGGCTGGAGAAGTCTGGTATCCATTAGGGCCCAACATTCTCCCGAACCAAAAGATTAATTCTCTTGCAGGGACCTGGGCAAACCAATAGCAGCAGAAAGTTAATCAAGCACTGATCCTCCCAATCCACTTAATCACAGCCAGCTGCTACTTAAAGCCCACGAAGAGCAACATCCCCAGGGCAGCTCTTCTGGGGGAGGGGGGAAAATGCTGTGGGGAGAGCACCCTGGACTGGAGAAGGGTATTAGAAAGTTAATAAAATAAAAGTTAATTCCCTCAATCAAGGGCCTAGAGAATAGTTCTGGGAAGTTCTAAAGCTTCCAATATTAATTTCTTCCCACCTTCCCAGCTGCTTATCCCTGGAAGGCATTTGATTTGTACTAAAATATTTGCTCATAACCCAAGTTTCCTCCTGGAGTGTATGCAGACTGTGCAATGCCTGAGACTTGGCTGTGTTTTTTTTCCCTCTTTCATTCCAAGTGTCTCTAAAATCTTAAAAACACGCACCACGCCAATACGGTTTACATTGGCTGGATAATCTTGTCTTCATTTTCTTTTGAGGTATGTATGGTCTCTTGGCCATGTCATCCTCTTAGTATAAAATTTTGCCTGTTTTAACAAATGTGTTATTCCCCATTTGAACTTTATTGGACTGGAACATTTTGAGGGGTTCTGACAGGATTTTAGGTGTTTAAGCTTCCATATAGGAAATCCCTAAGTACATCGTAGAGGCCTCTTTGCAAAACACTTGAACACTTCATGTGATGTAAGAAAATGCTTTTCTTCCCGAATTCACATTGGGGAATCTGAAATACTGATGGATTAAGTGACCTGATAAAATCACCTGGCATGTCTGTGACAGAGTTTAATTCACCGTCTCTTAGTACAGGGTTGAAGCCAGTGCAGTGATGAGGCCCTGTATCCCAGTCAAAGATCGTGACACTTAATGGTGGAGTCAAGAGAGCATTTTACAGTCTAAGCTTGTGGAAAGTCATTTCATTAAGAAGAAAACTGCATTAAAATTTCAGTTTGATCAAACAAGAATGTAGGAAGCCAATGCACTGAAAACAGAATTTGGAGACTGTCTACCTGATTATTAAGATTGGGTTTTGAGTGATGTAAATGTAATATGGTAACCAAAACAACAGAAGTGGTAAAGTTGGTTTGTCCAGAAGCTGGAATTTTACCGGACAAGTGCACAGTCCTGCATCCACAATAGCTCTCTCACCAGAAACAGCTGATGTTCCTGTTCTGGAGGACACATATGGGCATGTGATGGTGTTGGCATGGACACAAGCACCTCCACAGTGCCCACAGCAGGAATGGATTAAGTGACTTGATAAAATGACCTGAGGTGCACTGTCTTCAGGCTCTCCGTGTGGATGGGAATCCTGGCTCAGCATGGCAAAGCCTGGGGCAAATTACAGCTGTTGGCAAATTTCCTGTGTAATTACAGTATGAAACAAAATCCCACTTGGTTCACCATTTTAACTTGAGTCTGCTATAACTGGGTTGTTTTTTGTAAGGAAAGAAAGTTGTCATCAGAAGGAGCTCCATTTAGTTTCACTGGTTTCCCTCTTTTTCATGAATCTGCACAACATTTTAAAAATGCGAAGTATTGGTCAGCAGTTTCATAATGTTGGTTATTATCTTTGCCATGGCAAATACATTCCATAATGCTTCCCCTAATATTTAGTTTTCTGAAAAGTTTTCCACCAGAGAAATATTCCTGCATAATAAAAACACAACATACTGGACATACCACAGACTTTCACTTTTTTCCTTAGAACAGGAAATATCAAAATTTTAAACAAATATTTATGTGTATATAAATATGCACATACACATGCACAAACACACATATGAAATCTCAGTGTACCCTGATAAGAAAAAAAACAACCTGGTAGTTCCACCAGCATCCTGTTAAAAAAATAAAATAAAATAAAATAAAAAAAGAAGCTCTTTTGAAGGTACATAACTCACCTTATAAAAATCAGTTGGAATTTGTGTTCTATTCTAAAGACATTTCCATCATTTCTGATTTTTTGGTAAGCCAGCAGCAAATATTCCCACTCTTCTGTTGGCAAAAGAATTTAACTAGAACTATCTTTTGGGGAAGGGTGGTCTCCACTAATTTCTGCAATTTTCTTTAATATAACTTGACTGACCTTTTTAAATTAATGCAAATAGAATTTTCCACGTGGCTAAAGGAAAATCTATTTAAAGTAGAGATTTCTGTGTATTGTCTTTGTGTTTAGCAATTGCTGTCTAATAAGTGTACTTTCAAATTATCTTGTTTTGTTGCCACTGGTTACGTTGCTGCCCTCCTCAGCTGTGTGCACTGCAGCAGTTCTGTGCTCCAGATGTGTTGTGCTCAGCATCCCCTGCAAGCTCACTCCCAGAGGGGCTCATTTCCAGCATTTGGACACCAGTGAGGGACAGCGCAGTGAAAAGGCAGTCTGGATTTCTGAGGAGAAGTTCTGTCATCAGTCACCAAACACCAGGATTCCACCCCATCATTAAAAGCCAAATGGAAGAGAACAGTTTCAAGGAGCTGAATAGAGTTTTCATACATCATTAATGAGATGATTTAGGTTGAGGAACATTAAGGAGATCGAGCGATGCTCAGGAGAGACCTCAAACATTAATGGATGCAGCTTAATTTAAAACTCCCTTCCTAAGGCCATTTCAAAAGTGATTTATTATCATCAGACACCTGAAAGTGTCTGCAAGGCATTGCGTTCCTGTAGCCAGATTCAGAAAAGCCATTAAGCACATGCTCAAATAAACTCATTAACCCAGCACTGCCTAACTCTCTGAGCAGGGGAACCATTA
Source organism: Oxyura jamaicensis (assembly GCF_011077185.1). Classification (NCBI taxonomy): domain Eukaryota; kingdom Metazoa; phylum Chordata; class Aves; order Anseriformes; family Anatidae; genus Oxyura; species Oxyura jamaicensis. The sequence goes on along the minus strand of NC_048910.1, from coordinate 10,750,126 downwards.
ACGAATCCCCCATGCTATTTTAAACCTGGCTGTGTTTTCTGTAGCAATACTCAGTCCAGCCCTCGTGTTATCCGTTTTCTGCCTCCATCTTCTTGCATATACCTGCAACTAGTAAACTCCAGCCCAAAGTGGTGAAAGTTTGTAGACTATTTTTAAAATAGTGTCCTTTGCTAGAATTACTAAAATCAGTAATGACTGTTGGCCTGGGAGAAGTAGCAGAAGAAACTTGCACATCAGGCAGGGGACAAGCCCTGGCTGCAGTGTGTGTCTGGTGCTTCATGAAGGAGGTGTCAGCACGGACATGGACCCCTGGGAGCCCCAGCGAGGGGCCCTGAGCTCTCAGCCAAGGAGGGCAGCCCCATCCCTCGTGGGGATGACATCGTTCTGCAGTGTGAAAGCTCCATGAGATCAGATGGAAAATTTTAACACTACCCTTGCAAGGTTTTGGTGCATGAAGGATGGAAAAAAAAAACCCTGAAGAACATCCTTAAAATGTAAAACATCTTGCTCTTTTAATAATCCCATGTGGTATGTTTTCACTTTAGCAATAATTGTATTTTCTTTTTGCGTATTTTATTTAACAACATTGCAGGGCCCAGCTAATCTGTTCCATCTGGTGAGGGAGCTAACAATGTGCTGAGCACAGAAACCACTGCCTTTATCAGGCTGCCATGGTTTGCAGAAGCAATCTAACACCCCGAATTATTCCCCGGGAGAGCTCGCACTCTCACCTACTGTGGACACTGCCCTCGTTGCTGCTATCAGTAACCTTACTGCAAGTGCAGGTGTTACAGAGGTTCAGAAGTGTTTGGTTATAACACATCAGAGTAACAGCAATTGCATGGAGATAGATGAAAGTCCTGCAATGAAAAAGGAAAAAAGAAAGTGGCTTTTCTAAAGCTGATGTGAAGACTTCTAGTGGCATGTTTATACTTTATATTACAATTTTCAAATCAAACAAAGCATCCTAACCACATTAAGAGCTGTGACAGCTAACATTTAACAGTCACGCTGTAGCATCTTCCTCAATCCATCCAGTGTGTGATGCTAAACAGGGAAAGAAATACAGCAGCAGAAAAAACCCTCTGCTCTACTGCACTTGATTCATCTCAGAGCAATTCTCTTATGGCAAGATCCCTCCCGGCTACCTCCACTCTGCAAAGGGTGGTGTCAAAGTGTCTGGTCCCTCTGCAGCCCACAGACAGGGAGTGAGCCCAGCTTGGCCCAGTTCTAGGATGGGCTGGGTCCTCCCAGGCAGGTGCTTTGAGCTTGCAGAGGGGACACAGTGCCCACCGAGCCCACCCGGCAGAGCCAGCAGCCCAGGGTGCTCTGATCCTTCTGCAGTGTCAGCGATAGAAAGCAGCTGTCAAACAACCTGTTCAATTAGCTTAAAAGCTGCTTTCTATTTCCTGAGTGTCACAGCCGGTCCAGGTGTGAATCCAGCTTTTATAAGCGTGCCTCCAAACTTCTCCGAGCCCTGTGAAGCTCCACGGAAAATGTAAAAGTCGCTGATGAAATGCAGCACTTTCTGGAAAGGATCATCCCCTGCTGTTTACTGTGCAGTGACACAGGGGCTTAGCACAAATATGTGGAGATAAAATCTGGGACAGTGAGAGCCAGACAAACAGGAGAGATGGAGATGCCCCAGCTGACGGGCAGCCCTCCGAGCTGAGCAGCCGCGGGCAGGCTCAGGCTTCAGACCGCAGCTTTTAGCTGACAATGATGCAAAACTGAGCCTGGACTGTTGTGTGCCTTGGGAGAATTTGGGGGTGGAAAAGGAGCAGAAAAATCAAATATTTACAGGAGAAAAGAGGTGACTCTTATAGTAGCAACTTAATTTTAAATCATTCAGCAGCTTGAATGCACAAAGCAGACAGTATTATTGCACCAAGTCCAGGGAGGGGGGGCTGTTGTGGGAGAGTGCTAGTGAGGCATTTATGTTCAGTGTTATGTCATTTTTGATATTGTTTGGCAGTTTATTCCTAGAATATCTCATCTGCATACATAGTATAGATATGTCACTCTTCTTTTTCCCTAGCATATCTGAAGTATCATGTTTGATTTCCTCTTCTTTATCATTTTTTGTGTAACTGCAGAATTCCCACACTTCACATCAGAAGCAGCTTGAATAAAAAGAAAAATAAATAAATAATAATAATAAAAAAGATTGAAAAGAAAACAACCGTACATGGAAGCCACAGCTTTGGACATGATCAAGTTCTCAGTCTCTGCTGATGCCTACAGAGCTGCTGATATTTATTTGGGGTGAGGACACACTGCTTGGTGTACAGTGTTTGTTTCTCCACCAAAAACCTTTCTGATGTTCCAGAGTGGACCAGCTGGAGGGGAGTAGCAAGGAGGTGATATAGCCAGTGCCGAAGACAGAAAGTTGAGCAACAAATTCTGATGACTGGAGCACAGGAAAGAGAAGGCCACCTTTTCCCCCCAGATACACATCTGGCCTTGGGTGACCTTGCTCCTACAGAAGAATGGCCATTCTGTCCTATACACTCAGGCAGATCAAGGGGGACACAGATTCCTCATACATATAGCGATCCTTCTGAACATATAAGGGAAAAAAGTGCCAACTTGTGCAAATCCAGGAGAGAAGTGTGGTTTTCTTCAACAAGCTAAAAAAGAAATGGTGAAAAAAACGTATTGCTGGGCATGCCTGCAACCATGACAAAATCCACCTACTCTCTCCCTACCCAGCCCTCCGAGAGAAGAAATTGATTTCATATCACATTTCACACTTCATTTATTCTGCCTCCCCCAGAGAAAGGCCCCCACACAATGACACAAAAGACATCAGTTTTATTTACTGCCCATCTACTTCTGCCTTTGTGTCCCATCGAGTTGCAGGAAAGCAAACCAGTGTGGGAACCTGGAGGATTGAGATTGTTCAATGAAGCTTGCCCAGTGGATGCTAGCACAGTAAATCATGCCTGACAGACTATTGTTGTAAGGGGGGCTTTTGTTTTGTTTTGTTTTTCTGGAGTGGTGTTGGTTTTTCCCTAGGATGGCTTTGTAGTCCTGGAGCAAGGGTGGGTGCTGGGGCTGGGAGAGGGGCACGGGAGGCAAGTGCACTGCAGCGTGGGGGGGAAGGCCTGGCACAGGGCCCGCCGCATGACAAAGTGCTTTGAATGTTCACATTCCCTTTTTTGTTTTCCTTTCTGATTATCCTCTGGCTTTAAATATGCTAATGAGCTTGGCATCTCCTTCAGTATGACTCAGTAGGGAAAGAGCTAAGATAGCTTGTGGGCCTCCAGCTCACCCAGAAACCTTTACCCAGGAGGTTTTGAAATGTCCTTCATCCGTGTCCCTCCCTGGGTGTTCCTGCATGTGGCCGACTGCCCTGGGCTCCCCCATGTCTCATGCACACATCTTTTAGGGTGAAACTTGGACCTCATACTTTAACCTTTGAAAGATCCGGGCTTGGTAACAACAGACTGCTACATCACGTCAGAAAGAAAAAGAATTATCCATAGAGACAAATGCTTTAAGAAACCATTTGACACCTAGGAAGAGACAGATTGTAACTCCTTTTGTTGTATGTCAGGTCTTCCTGAAGTTATACAATGACAGCAGAGAATAAATATCCTTCACAAAGTTAATTCACTTACCCCACTAAGGCAGAAAAAGCATCTCTCATAAGAAAGCTGGCACACATTTGTGTCCTGCAGATCTTATTCAGCTTTGAGTGGTTCTCATCCATGTCAGGCTATTCACTGCTACATGGAAGTACAAATATTAGAAAATTTTTAAATAGCAAAAATATCAAGTATATAAATTCATAATAAAATCACAATAAGGGAAAAAAAAATCAGGACAGACAAATATTATGAGGTCTTGTGCAGCAATGTTCCAGAGGTAGATGCATCTTTGGAGATTTAAAATGGCTGCTTAGCAGTGCAAAAAGCAGGTTACAGAATGACCAATAACTACTAAATGCAGAGAATAAACACCATTAACTGGTGAAATAAAAGAAACTGAATAAATGTGCCCTTCCTGTGTGGGATCATTATCTATGACCATAAGTGTTGCACTAAATGTACTGGTGCTGAAGTAAAGGAATTTAGCATTGCTCCCACAGGAGATGGGGTAGCAAACACTCCTGGAAAATGGCTGTGTGTAATACCGGGAGAGGATGAGGGAAGGGTCAATTAAATAATAGAAAAAGATGGCCAGATACCAAAAAACATTTCCAAGAAAAGCTGTTGGATCACCATCCTCGGATTTATTCAAAATTCAACTGGATATGACCCAGAGAAACCTGATTTAGCTTTGAAGCTGCATGTAACCGATGATGGCTGTGCCCGAAGGTGCAGGCAGAGCAGACAGACTCTCCCAACCAACTTTATCCAACAGTTCTGTTCTCTCTGCAGGTTTGACTGAACGGGCTTTGTAGATGAGCTGTCTTTCTCAAATCTGTATATCACCATTTAAACATTATAATGAGGTTCATGAAACTGTTTTGCTAGGTCTTGGTACCTTCCTTATAGAAATCTCTGAATCAGCCTGCAAAAAATTCCAAGTGAGGGATGAAAGACTGGCTCTCAGCAGGAATGTTTAATGCATATGATCAGAATTAATCTGCTTCCCAGCCTATGAACTCAGGTCCCTAACATATAGCTGAATTCAACTGGAAATCCCAGATGGAAATTCCTCTGTGCTTTTTGCTAAACACCTAGCTCTGGTTGCACGGTTTGAAACAGCACCGTTCTTTATGAAGGAACAAGCTGAAACCCTACTTCCAGAGTGCCTGTCTGCCTTGGACAAGTTGGTCCCTTGGCTTTCCATGCCCACTGAGTCTGCTCGATTCCACTCCTCATCGAGATTACCACATGTACTTTCACCCCACAGGGAAAGCTTTCCTTTTGTAGTCACCAGACTCACAAAACCAACCCTTTTCTATGAATGGGTTCTGTTTTGATGAATCAGCGTTTCCCAGCAGTAAGCTTTCCATCTGAAAATTCCTGGCCGTCCTGAGCCAGACGTCTGATCCCAATATTTTTCACTGTTCTTCAGAGCCCATGGGGAACACCGAGGCAGTGGCTTGCCTATTTCCCCCCAGCCAGAACAATTCAGCAGTGACACAAAACAGAGTGCCCAGCAAACACAGCCCATTGCAGCTGTCACTTACTGTCACTTCTTTTTATTCTCTCACATAAAGGCAAATTCTTCTGAGCAGGGAAAACATTGGAGATTTAGAAACAAATGTTATGAGGTAATGCCTGGAAACACACTTACAGGGCAGGATTCCTCCTGCAAGTATTTGTTCAAGCAAAAAAAAAAAACCTAGTTGACAATACCATGCTTAGCAGTTGGGTCGACAGGCATGGAAAGTCAGTGATCCTGTGAAACTGCAAGGTGCCAGACATGCCACTTAGACAACCCATTGTCTTTTTGGCCTGAAAGAAAAAGGTCTGCCACTTGAAGCAATGCTCCACCAGCCAGCTGAACACACCCTTTGCAGTGCCTTCTCAGTTTGAAGGGTCCAAGGTCTTTCTTTTCTCTTCACTGTCTTTGTCTGCATCCCATCTGATATAGGTTTTTCTTGTCTGCTCTCTTGGCTTAGATCTCCTTGCTTCAGCTGTGTGTCCTTCCTCTAGGCCTGATGCCAAAGTCACAGATGTGCAAGATGGGAGAGGAAGACCAGGACATGGAGATGCTTGTGACTGAATTTATCAACAAGCACTTGACATCCCCATGGTGCTGTTTATTTCACTAAAATCCCACCTGTGCACTGGAGATCTTTCAGCCAAGCCTAGCTGGGAGTAAAGCCAACAGCTGAGGAGAGCTGTGCAGGCTTTTACACCTTTCAAGTGCTCCTCTGTAATTACAGCCTGACATAAACAAATGTATTTGTTTCCCTTTCTTTTTTATGATCTTCTACGTGAGACAGTCACAGGATATTTGAAGCTGATGGGTCTGTGTTGTCTGCCCAATAAACTGAAGGAGCTCAAGAGAGACTAGGAGATCACAAAGATGACCAAAATTGTAAAGCTTTGATAGCATGGGTGTGCTTTTTCACATGGCATTTTGTGTCCTCTTAGGACTTCTTCCAATGTCAAATCACCTCCAAGCACACAGATCTTATCTCTCAGGGGTGAAACTGAGCAAATATTTAGGTACATGAAATGCACATGAAGAGCTAAATAAACTGCTGATTTTCAGCTGATGATAGTTAGAGTTTCTGCAGATGTCTAAACAATCCACCTGTGTCCTTTCCAAAGTAAGTCATTTTCAGGATTTCCCATGTTCATGATGGGAAAGGAAAGAAACAGATTGCATAGCAAGTTGGTATCGGCAAAAAGAAGCCTAAATTTTCTTTTTGTTTTTGACAGGACAATTTCTCTGTCTAGAGAACCATTAGTACAGTCTGCCTCCTGCAGCTTTTCTGGTAAAACATCACCAAATCCAATGAGATACCCAAGAGCTTTGCTTTCTCAAGGAATCATTTGTTAGTGGCAGAAAACCAGGCCTTCAGTAAATAGCACCTAAGCCCTAACAGCCATTTAATGGCTATGTTCTGCTAGTAGTTATGGCAGTAGAAATGTAAAACAATGACATTAAATAGATTTTGTTTTGTTTTGTTTTGTTTTGTTTAATTTTTTACTTGTTTGTAATAGTGTGGAAAATACGAGTGTTCCAATATGAATTAGACACTGCCCGTAAAGCTAATACTTACTTAAGGATATTTCTTTGTATTGTAACTGTTGCCAGAAAAGCCACCAGTTGTTCCAGGTATGTCCTTTTACAGCTATGGGTGATAGGGCATTGCCTAGAAGTAGCTTGAAGGAAGACTTATGGAGTAATATCAGTAAGGAACAGAGAAAAGTAATGAGTTAGAATAAAATAAGGACAAAAAGAAATGAAGCCTCTGTGGTGGGCTGTGCAAAATATTTCCAGCCTTCTTTCTTGAACAGGAAAAAAATAGCTTTTCAATCACCTGAAATTGTTTATGAATACCTATAAACATTTTTTTTTCCTCCTGCTTTTCTTAATTTTTATTTAAAAATGTCAATCTAAAAGATAACAAGTTAAACTATTCACAATCTTCATGTTCTATTTTCAGCAACAACAAGAATTATGGCTTTGTGACAACAGATCAGTAATTTCATGGGGAAAAAAATAAAAAGCACAGGCAAAACATTCTGACCATCTTTGGCATGAATGAGCATAGACCATGTTCAGAGTCTCAGTGTGGGAACAACAGTCTTGGACAAACCATATCTGTCTGCAGTCATCAGTATCCTTCTTGTCAAAACAAATGTGTTTATCTCCTTTGTAAATGCTTTGAAACATGCTGTATAAGAAATTTTATACACAAAGCTAAAATCTCACAAATCTAATCACATTTTTACTGAAACAGAAAGACAAGAAAAATGTACATTAAAAAAAAAAAAATGTTCAGCTGGATTTTTTGAAGGAGGAGAAAAACAAAGCATTTGGTAGCAATTAATATGCCCCCTACATTTGCAGTTTTAATTCCTGTGCAGATGCGTAGTGTTGTTATTCTAATAACTTCCTGTGGTGCTCCCTTTCTCTGTAAACCTCAACGCCAATTAAAATGTGATCCATCACCGAATGCTTCTGAAACAAAGGGGAATGTCCAACTTTCTGATACAGCCATGAAAAATCCCAGTCAGTCAAAAGAAGACCCAGAAAAAAAAATGCATTCAAGTCTTCCCATTTCTGTAAGAAAGAGTGGAAGAAAATGTTCTTTTGTGTAAGTCTTGTAATAGAAACAGACTGAGGGATTTGGACTATACTAGGAGAGGCCAGCCAGACTTCCACTCAGCAAAAAGGTTGATTAATAAATGCATCCAGATTCTTGTACTGAAATGACAATGTCTGGATATTCACCCTCTGGGGGAAACGTCCAGGATTGGATGGTACAAGCAGATGTATCTATGGTTTCGCGAATAGCTGAAGGCAGCTTTCAGGCAGGAGCAAGTGAAAGCCTTCCCTTCTTTGTCTGCAATGAGGAGAGGCAATGTTGTAACTGTGCAGAGATACACAATTGTGCTGCCAAATAGAGGCTCCGAGCCTTACAGTAAATAAAAGGTGGGCAGCTTGTTGGTGGCTCACCAGCTTATTTAAAAAGTCTGATTTGCTTTTTCTTTCCACCCTCAATGTTGCAGCTTCCTCTGTAATGCAAATCAGCATCAAACAGAGGGCCTGAGCACTCCTGTTTGTATGCAGGACACAACTTTACCACCTAGGACACTTTTTTTTTTCATGGTTCACATTTTCAGGCAGCATCCCAACATACCCAATGGTCAACAGTAAGTAGGATTTGCTCAATGGGCCTAACCCGGCTTCTCCTGGAAAATGCTGAGACCTTTCTTGTCCTCTTTACTGCTCTAAGAGCACACGAGTCACCACCTCATGGACACTCAGCACCTTGAGAGACACTTGGTGTTCTCCAGCAGCACTCTCACTGACTGCTACATCAGTGCTGCACCCATTTAGCTGCAAGAATAAACAGTAGGGAAATGTAAGAGGCAAGTTTAGGGTGCATGGTATTTCTGGACTGTACTCAGAAACCTGGAGCTTGTCTCTAAAACAAAAGACAAAGAATCAATTTCCAATGGAAACACGTCCTCATTCACACCTGAGCTTTGCAGCTTAATCCTGGGACTTTAATTCAGAGGTTACGGCAGAATTAACATCTCCCCTTTGCATAGCTGCTGAGTGCATGCTCTGCCCCCCATTCAGAGGCAGGACTGTAATAAAGAGATGCAAATGATTTGCCTTTCTCAGTGTGAAACTAAGAAGTCGCCACAGCCAAATTGCAAAGGACCAGACAGATGTCCTCCTGGAGTTCAAGGCAGAGGAGGGACTGCAGAAGGAAAGGAAGGTTTTTGTTGATTTGTTTATACCTTCTCCAAGCCTATTTTCTCCAGGCAAGGATCCTTGCCAAGTCTGTTTACGAAGTTCAGCCTGGGGATCGTGAGAATTGCAGCTCGCATGCAGCTCGCAGTCTGGTGCTCTGCATCCGCCCTGCCCCAGATGTACTCTTCCTTCTGCTCTGCACTGGACCTTTAATCCCATTTCAGGGGAGGGAGGCAAAGAAGAGGAGAACACAGGAATAATACACAGTACTGAAAATATGTGCTAATAAAACTATGCTAAAAACTTAGTGTCTTAATTGCTACCTGTCATTCAGATTCCAACAATATATTTCTTATCCTTTAAGTATTTATTCATGTGAAAATTCATATAATTTACAGATTTCAATAGTAAACTCTTTCTGAGGGCCATGGACATGAATCAAGATTACTATTTTGCCTTAAAAGCACTGTTTTTCTGGCTGTGATACCTGTTTCTATGTTTCACTGTCATCTTGCTGGCATCAAACCGTAGTTCATGAACCAGATCTGGAAGCAACATAAAATTATGCAGCTCTGAGGACCTCACAAGAAATATGCTACTTAATCCTGTTTAAATCTGCCATACTTATGCTCATTAGCTGGTTAGCCAGGAGTGTGAGTAGCCTAAATTGTCTTTCAGGAAAGCCTTTGAAATTAATGGCTTAATTTTAATGTAATCCAGGCATGAATTATTGGGAGACCAAACTCATGATCTCTTTGCAGGAAAAAACACGTCATCTTTCTCCTTTATGATTTAAATATACTTTTTAGTGCAAAAGTTAATTTAGAAACAAGAATGGTATTCCTTAATCATCCCAATGTGTTTGGATATGCTGTTCTCTCAGACCTGGTGGAGGTTTTTTCGTTGAGCTGATTCATTGGGGCAGGTCCTTTGCTATTTATCAAGAGCTGCAGACTTTCAAATCTCTGATGAGGGAAATCTTAAATGCATCAAGGCTCCTAGCAGTCTCAAGGATGACTTAAGTGGCTAAATATGCATGTGACTAAGATGACAGTGATGAAAGCAGTATTTAATGTTAATGATTATGTTTATTTCTGATATTGTACCATTACTGAAGAGTAGAGGACAACCGTTACTCAGCTATACCACCCTATGCCTCCATGGGCATTCAAGCACACGGAGATTTCCTCTCGATGGGTGACAGTAGTGGAGCTGAGCAACCAGCATGGGGCTTCTCAGAGACCAGCAGAAACCAACCCATCATCACAGTGCTCACAGCTATGGGGATGAGACCCACGTGGCAGCACCCAAGGCATTTGTGGCATGACTTCGGCAGAAGTATCAGTTTGTTGTTGAGGAGATGAAACAGGGGACAATTGACAGTAACAGAAAGACAGGATGCTTGGTGGTTTCCTATCATTTTTCCTTTCTGATCTCTTCTTCCCACTGAATTAAGCAGGTGCTTAACTCCTGTTAACACTTAACCATCACTGACTCGGATTGAAACACAAAGCAACACAAAACCAGAAACAGCAACCCCCAGGTCTGATACACTCTGCAAGAAGTAGTGGGGCAAACACTAGGGAAAAATAAATTACTCCAGTCTGTACTGGCAGCTTTTTGAAAAGACACATCTGAAAACTCTTACACTACCTATGTCACCCCATCTATGTGGTCATAGAAATGGAAAAGAAACAAAACAATTCTTACATATGCAAATAGCTCCTCCTTCAGCCTTATATCAGTCAACATCTTAGATCTGGACATCTATTCCTGTAACACGATTTTGGAGCTATACTAGAGCAATTGTTCTCAATCAGATACGTCTTCCTTGTTTTTATAATATTCTTTTCTTCGTGTTATTATTGGTAAAAAAATGATGGTTCGGGTCACTTCTAAAAGTAGTGGAGCATTTGTGTATATAGACAGAAGAAGGAATTTATATTCATTCTTGTTCATTCATAATAAATTATTTATAGAAACATCATGTCAGACTCTCCCACATGTGGGTTAGGAGATTCATTGTGCAAAAACAAATCCTGAACTTATTGTGTTAGAGTGCATGATATGGAAGTGTCATCAGCAGAAGATGAGAAAAATTCTAGCAGTTTGTGTAACATTTTTGCACTAGCTATCCTTCAGTGTCATGTCTTTTATTCCTCTCTAGAACTGTCATCCTGGTTTACTAAGGAAGTACCTTATTAAACCCTCTTTCTTAGAAGAAAATTGTGTGCTTGTCTCAGTTTCTGTAACCTGTACAAGATGGAGCTTTGGTCACAAGAAATGATTTTCCTCCTGGCATAGGACAAGTTGAGAACAGCAACTTCTTCCATGCAAATAGTAGGGAGGTTTCTAAAATGTGTTTCTTGAGAAACCAGTCCAAATCCATTACATGGGGCTTACAAATAAGTTGATTTTTTTTCAACATCTGATCATGAATCACTCAGGAGAAGTCATTCTCAAGCATATTCATCAGTACACAGAAGAGCAAAATTTCTTGCCCCAGACAAAGAGGAAAATGCTTTCTGTTTAAGGAGATAAAGCAGAGCTTCAGGGATTTGCAACAAGTCCCTTCTGAAATCTCCCCCAACGCCCTGTAAAAATCACCCCTCCCCAGTAAAAGGCAAAACCAAGGGGATTCTGGGGAGCTGTTGAATTGGCTAATTTAGCCTGGTGTATACACCATGAAAATATAACTAACCTAAGAAAAGGCCTTTCACAGAATCCATTTACAGGCACAACATGAGGTCAAGTTGTAAATTGTTCGGCCGGGTTTGTTTAGCACAGCCTTGATGGATCAGGAATTGCTGACATTTTCTGCAAGGTCCGTATTTGCTCAGATGGTTCTGGAAAGGTAAGCAGTGATTTCCATTGCAAAGGGAAAGGTTTTAAAGGGTATGGCTGCTTGGGCTTATCCGTCCGAGCAAGGAGCACAGGCATGCATGCGCTGCCTACCCCGGGAACACTAAGTGAACCTGAAAGCCTCCCAACATCTGGCTGCAGCTTGCCTTTGTTTGCTTTAGGCTTTCCACACAGACGACCACCCTGGCTGAGAGCGCAGGGATGAACAGGGCGTCTTCACGCATGGCTGGCGAGATGTGAGGAGTTTGTGTACCAGCCATGTCTTCGGGGATGGGGAGAGAGGCTCCGGCTCCAGGGCTTGTGTGCACGTTACCCTTCCAAAACGTGTTCCTGGCTGTGTGAGGGAGCTGCTCTCATGGTGATTTATCTCCCTCTTTCTCTAGGGGGTCACCTGCCCTGACACACTTCAGGGTGCATTAAGGTTGCCTGAGGACCCTTCAAGATACACAGTGACCTTCAGATATCAGGGTTCTCCTTGGACATTTCAGCTGGAAATGAACTTTTATGTGCCAAAGCAATTGATTGAATTTGGAGGATGCTGCCAGGAAGGAATCTCCTTGTCTCATTTCAGGAATTCTGCTTCTAGAGAAGAGGACAGGAAGAGAAAAGGAAAAAAAAAAAAAAAAAAGTTGTTTCAAAATTAAACTACCAAACACCTGCTGTTTTCTGGAAAGTAGTATCTGTTCCTCTGAGATTTGGTGCTGTTTCTCTCTCATCTCAGGATTCAGATTAATATAAAATTTCATAGTTTGGCAGCTGTTATTTTATTTGGTTTGTTGTTTTTTAGAAGAAAGATGTTGAATGGTATTTTGCTTGTTTGTTTGGTATCTTACTGCTAGCAACCTTCAAGATTTGTGCAAGGTAGGACCCCAAGATTTTCCCCCCTTCCCCTTAGTCTGTATTAGTTGTTGTGCTAAAAACTATAATCTTGTAAACTTAGTATATATCATGTAAACTTTTTGTATATTTTGCCGTGATTGTAGCCCTAACTGTGTCATGACTTCTTTTCCCATGGACAAATTTCCTTATCGTGCTGGCAGCAAGGCTGCCCAGTGAATCGTTGACAATTCAAGCTGGCATAATAACCGAATTATGAATTTATGTTGCTTCCCATTGTGTTCTTTCTGACCGACATGCAGTTTTCACTGTAATAATGTCATTTTAAGGAGTTTCTATTAATGTTAACAGAGCTCCCTCCTGTGGATGAAGAGGAGCCTTTGCTCTGTGCTTCCAGCTCAGGGGCAGCTTTCGGTGTCCTTCAGTGGGTCTGCTCCTTCGAGTACTTCCCAAACGGCTGAGTGGCTGATAAACAGCAGAGAAACAAGAAAAAAGTCATTGAATTTAATGCTTACCGACTGACCTTTTTCATGTTATATTGCAGCATACAGCTTTTGTTCAAATATCCTTCAGATCACCTCAGATTCAGGAAGTCAGCTTATTCCTTTCGCTCGGAAGGTCACCTACATTGATGACAAAGGAAATATTCTCATTTTCCAATGACTTGCTTTGCCATATAATAATTTACACAGGTCTCAATTTGAGATTCTTGACAGTTTGCATGAACTAGTATTGCATCATACATCAGAAAACTGTTCTGCTCCCAGGCAGAGAGCATAACCCCCCTCTGAATGTGACATGTCCCTCTGCTTGGGCCTCCTTCATCTGAAATGGTCTGTGCCGAATGCAACGAGTATATTCAGGGGTGTTAAATGTTGTGCAAGCTCCATAGGAGATAAACAAAATTCACAGGATGCTTTGGGATAGAGTTAAATTTTCCATCACGAATTCTGTCTTTTAAAACAGAAAATACATATAATGTCTTAAATTAAAGATAAACACAAATTCATGGCTTTTTACTGTATGCCCATGCACGAATCCTATTATACACTGCTGAAAGCGAGCTCCATTCACAACTTTGAGTGAAAACCTGACTTGGGAACTGGGCTGGAATTTCTCATGACTATATGATGGCATTTTCTCAGGTTGTTTTATAATGAGTGATATAGAAAGGCATAAGTCCTTACTTCATTTCAATACAAAAATTAAACCTATCCCTGGAGGATAGAATAGAATAGAATAGAATAGAATAGAATAGAATAGAATAGAATAGAATAGAATAGAATAGAAATAATAGAATAGAATAGAATAGAATAGAATAGAAATAATAGAATAGAATAGAATAGAATAGAATAGAA
>NC_048910.1:10556686-10736128 GCF_011077185.1 Oxyura jamaicensis | reverse complement strand
AATTTAATTAAATTAAATTAAATTAAATTAAATTAAATTAAATTAAATTAAATTAAATTAAATTAAATTAATAAAATAATAAAATATACAATTTGGATCCAGGGCCAGAGAGGAAATCGAGCACCCTGAAGTCGAGCACCCTGTGCATGCCTCTTCCAACAAATTACGAGGACAGCAAAGGTTCTTGCAAACCCCTCTGGCAAAAGGCACTTTAGAGAAGGACCCAGGTATGCCAGGACCTGGTTCGACGCATGGTGGCAGTAAGGGACTGGCTCTGCAAGGGCTGCGAAGCCCAGCACGGGGCAGCGCTGCCCTCAGCACAAGGACACGGGGCCTCCTGAAGGAGGAAAAAAAAAAAAAAAAAGTTGCCTTTTTATGTAAGATCACGGAGCAAAGATGTTCTGTTCTGAGATGTGACTCTGCAGAATGGCATCCCAGCAATGTCTCTTTTCTCTCCCATGCCCTCAGTGCTGTGGGCCTGGCTGCCGCCTTTCCTTTTTACACTGTACCAGTGTTTGTCAAACTGGGGGCTACTTCACAGGTTGTTCTGTCTTCAAACTCATCTGAGGAGCCCCAGTGCTGGAAAATCAGCTCTTGTACATTCTCACAGAGTCCCTGTGCTTTCTCTGTATTAAGGACTTGAACTATGAAAGGGCAGAGTTATATAATCCATGGGTGTTAAGCTGTATCCTTGGAAATGTTCCTGTCTTACACGAGAATCCATATCACAAGGCTGGGTCACCAGTTTGCACCTGCTCCATCCCCCTAGCTCAAGGACTGCTATATTATGATTTCTGCAGTGCAACAACATCGTCATGAAATAGAGCTCAGTGCTACGGCATTGCCCCGGTGCTGCTGGTACAGATGAATCCCTGCGAGCAGGAAGGATGCAGAAATGGGCATGGTGACCAGCAACCCATGACAGGGGCAGGGCATGGCCAACTACTGTGTTCCAAAAGAACAAAGTCACCACACCCTGCTTTTAAAGGGGAAAAAAAAGAGAGAGAGAAAGGGGAAAAAAGCAGCAGATGACACCAAGGGGAAGGATGCGAGCCCTGCTCTGAGGCAGGTGTTTAAATCCCCAAGGTACGGCCATCTCATCAGCATTTCCTCTTGGTTAGCTTAGATAGCACTACACAGCGGCTGTGGGATGCTTCCCTGGAGGAATGGAGGATGAATGCCAGGAGGTGACACCTCAGAACATGGTGTGGTGATGGTGAGATTCACAACATCCACCTTTCTGTGAGGCTCCAATCAAAGGCTGTCCTCCTTTGATACCCATGGGTGGTATTTACCTGTTATCATTTAATTCCTTTACCTTACTATTGCAGAAGGGATGAGTGGAATCAATCAGTTTTTTGTTCCCTCCATACCATGCTTTAAAGCCTATACAATAGGTTCACTTTTTATTTTAATTTTTGCATTACTTTCACCAACATTTTGTGTGAATAAGCTGTCCCAATTTATAATTGCTAATTGAAAATTAATGCAAAATACTTCTGGTAGCTCACACTCTGCTTATCTTCCCTTAACCAGTCCTGCCTTTCTTGTATCAGCCACCACATATCCAGAGAAAGAGTGGAAATCCTCACTTTAATCAAAGAGAAAAATAAAATAAATTAAAATAAAATAAAATAATAAAATAAAGGCATTCTGTTTGTTTGTTTGTTTTTACAGTGCAGTGGGATGTGGATACATTTCTTTCCAAGATCACCAAATGCCTTTCAGTACAATCCCAATAATAAACGGGTGATTCCAGCTGCCAAAGTCAGCCAAAGTCATGGCAATAGTGTAGGAACCTGAAGGTTTCTGTTCTCAGGTGTTTGGTGCCACTTCTCAGTATTTCTCTATTAGATTGCTCAGCCCAGCATGTCTTTCAGATCTGTCTGTGCTGTCGTGACCAGAACTGCTGAGTTTGGGCCAAGATTTTGGGAGAAGCCAGGTGGAGAGGTGAAGGAATCATTCACGTTAGCTATGTTCAGACCACCCTCACTCTCCCCATCAGCAGCAGCCGCCTCCAGCCCCTGCTCAGCCAGGAGAGGACACGTGGCCATAGCAAACAGAGTGGACAACTTTGGCTTACTGTGGGACTGAGGTCTACATGTCCTCTCCTACATGCTCCTCACCCAACAGCCCTTTCAGCCACAGAAAACCCAAGCCCATCTCCTGCCTGCCCTTCAAGAAGACACAATATCCTTACACCCAAGTGCTGTGCCCCTGTCAGCTGTCATATAAGACAGCTCGAGGCAGCCCTGGCAAAAGGTCACTGGATAAATATGTTTTTCTCTGCTGTTTCCAGGACACAACCCAGGCACCTTTTGAAGTCAGTGCTAAGGCATGTGCTCCACTGGTCCTTAAGGAGTTGGGTTACCCAAAGCCTTGGTGGCTCTTCTAAGAGTGCTGCCAAACTGAAATGGAGCACCGCAACCACTGCTCCTCGTGGTCCCATGATGAGCGAGACAGGTGGCAGATGACAGGAGATACAAGTGCAAATCAGGCAGCCCAGAGCATGTTGAGCACATTTCACAACCCTCTTGATTAAGGTTAATGAATACCTGCTTGCTTCCGATCAGGAATCTGCAGCCACAAAAATACCAAAACCCTCCTTTACTTTTCATAATAAGGGTTGGCTGGCTGCCACTGGAGGGAAATGTCAGTAGTTCAGTAAATGAGGAAGACAGATCTACGCACCACCCAGTTACCTAATGGAAACGAGCAAACAAGAAACTGATCTCTGATTAATACACTCATTAGCTCACAGAAAGGACAACCAAGAGCCAGACGGATTTAAATTTTGTCCGAAGACCATCTGTGCATTTGCCTGACTTCCTCCAATTTGGATAATCATTTGGGAGGTGCCAGTTAAACACAAGCCATCACTTGGTGTGAGCAATGATGCTGGCTGTTTAGCCCCTGATTTCACTAGGCATGACATGGAACTGTCTTGGGTGAGATTTTATTTGTTCCAACAAAGGAAAGCCAAGCTCATTTTAGCATCTGGTATAAATACTCATGGCACGAGCTTCTTTTCTACAATGGTTTCTAGCAATCTGGGAAGTCACATGATTATTTCATATTTATCACATTGTAAGACCAAAAAAAAAAATATCTCAATAACAATGTAACAACTGATTTATTTATTTATTTATTTTTAAGAAATATAGCGTAAGTCTCAAAACTTTGGATTTAAGACCTTGTTTACAGGAATATTTCAGGCACAACATCTGTTAGTCATGGGTAAGCACATCCCCCTCGCATGTATTTCCATTTAGGGCAGCAGAAAGATTTATCTGAAATTAAAAAGCCAAATTTAGCTATAACTGAATGAAAGAGCCAGCTAATATGTTGTGTATTTATGGAAGAAAATAGGGAAATGAGGCTAAAGATTACTTCAGACAAAAACAAACAATAATAATGATAGTGAGTTGGAACTAAATCATCTCTTTCCTGGGGTATTCCATTATTTTTATATCACTGTGGTTTAATGAAGCCTGTATCTTGTTGTACAACTATATCTGCTTTTTATATTTTGACTTATATGAGGACCTTTGCCCAGTGTCTCTCCCCATGCACTGCTGTGCCCATACACAGTAGAAGACTTGCTAAAATTAATTAAATTAATTTCAGCACAGGACAACATCTCATAGAACGGGGGTAGAATGCATTTCTGAAGGTGATCTAGTTTGTCCCATTTCCTAGCTCTGTCTTCAAAGGCTCATAGGACCTACTGGGCAGCATTAGTACTTCTTGATTTCCAACAGATGTGGTTTTGTTTTTTGTTTGCTTGTTTGTTTCATATGATGTGTTAAACACAGTTTATTAGAAAGAATGTAAAAGGAAACATTTTTTGATGCCCAATGGCAGCTAGACACTTCTCCAGACCACCAACAAAACAGGGTTGTAAGAGAGAAGTAATTTTTGTGAGTGGGCTGATCATTTTCACAATACTTGCACAGGCCAACTCTTGGCATGCTCTGCGATCAAGGAGAAAAATTAATAGAAATTATCTCATACAGGTGGTAATGATGGGATTATGAATGAATTAGAGCTGCAGCAAATCACACAAGGAATGGATTCAGGTGTTGCTGGTGGTCCCAAATAAATACCTCAACCCCAAAGGACTCTTCATCTCTTTGAAGTTCAGGAGCAAACCTTACTAGCTCTAGATTATGGCCAATACTCCTTGCAATTATCTTAATAAAAAATAGGTTTAAAAAATAAATAAATAAATGACAAGTGCTCTCAGACTTTTGTGCAATTGGGTCTTAATACTTTGGTCCGTAATAAAAGATGTTCTTTCTCAGCTCTGTAAACACTCTACTCACAGCCTTTTATTGTTCTGCAGAAAGAGAAATGTGGCATAAAATGTGCGTAGGCAGGGTATCAATTTCCTTGTATTGATTTTTGAATAAAAGAATTGTTCATTTAATATTTTTGTTTGATTACTTTATTAAATGTATTGATTTGCAGCACAAGCTTGCAGAAGAAATAGGACTCCCATGGCTCACAGATATTCTTCAGCAAGAATCCCCATTAGATAATACATTATATGAAGAATTACAGCTGCTGAGGCTTAATTGTGATTAATTTATTCCCTCCCTTAGAGTGGATTAAATTTTAAATTTGCAAGTGTTTTAATCCTTTCTTGATAAAACAACTCTGAACAGTCTGGAGTATGGCTATGTTATATATTATGGTAGGAATACATCTGTTTTTCTAAGGTTGTTATAAATGACAGGAAGAGATTACTGTCATGTAGTAGATTAATGTTTCAGAACTGTATATGCTATTATGGGATATGGAAGTGAAAACAGTCCTGCAACCAAATCAACACAAGTACTTTTGAAAAAGAAAATCAATATTATTACATCTAGTCTGCAGACAAAGAAACAAAGAGAGAAAAGAACATCTTGGAGACTTTGAGTGCCAGAATTTGGGCCCTTAATCAGTTTGCTCTCCCATTATCTCTGCCTTATTGCATATGCTTGCACTGGGGCACAAGCAGAACCACCCAGATGTCCGTGCAGAGATGGCCCCTCTATGTACAAACAAGCACAGATGGCACAGTAATTTTCCTGATCCAAACCTATGTATCAGAAAATTAGAGGCTTTGACACAGTAGAGATGTTGGCTTTGATGTTTGTAGTGGTAAAGCTTACGTCACGTGGGATAATAAAACACAGAAAAAGGCAGCTCTTTAAAACAACTTGATCAGTTTGCAGAGCAGAATATATGCTGGTGTTTAAAATAGCAGGATATTTGATTTAGATTGCTAAAGAAACTCTTCCAGTCCTTTATTCTTACACTCTTCATTAAAATACTGAAGTACAATTTGAGTTACACTAACACCTACTTCTCTAGCGTTCTTAATTAAAAGCCTTGGGGGAAAGAAGGAAAATAAATAAATAAAGCCCAAATTCAAGGATCATCCAGCTTCAGCTTTGCATCTAAATTTTAGCCTTTATGACCTTCACCCAGAATTAGGGGCCAACCAACAAATGGAGGAATTCACAGCTATTTCTGCAATGTACAGAGGTGGGCAGAGAGTGGGTAGAGTTAAAAATTACAAGCAGAATTTGTACTTTTGAAAGCCACATTGTTTGGGCATTTTCCACCAATTTTTGCTGAAAACAGTTCTCTACATGAATATCTTAAGGCAGATTTTTTCTGCTTCTGCTATTTAAAATTCATTTAATTGCTAAAAATATTTCTAAAGTTTTGGATAAGAGAATACTGCTAGTATAAATAGGTAATTCAAGCAGAAGTTTCAAAAATCAGTACAGTATAAAAATACCAAAAACTGAGCCTGTGTTTTATCATGTTTATTGAAGAATGAAACATGCACAAACCACAGTACAATATTCATTTATAATTAAGGTAATAAATCTAATAAATGGACTTAGGAGAAGCAGAGAAGGGAGCAATGAGAGGGGGGTCAATAATAAAATCCAACACTTCAGATGAAGAGTACCTCAACAAGACGACTATTTAGTGTTGTTCACACAGTCATGTACACTTCTAAATACCAGGGTACTCCAGTTCTGTTAGGAGGCACCAAGAGCCCCAGCAAGGACACTGACCATGTCCATGGCTTTCACTGAAATGGGTTGCTCAACTTTATTAAGAGGTCTTTATTAAGATATCTAGCTGAATTTATTATTTGCAGATTTTTAATAGAAAAAAAAAAAAAAATAAGAAGCAATCAGGCAAAGGACCCTTAGCTTGAATGTTTCATTGTTTCCTCTGCTTCCCTTCTGGACTTGCAGAGCGCAGTTAAAAACCTACTTCTAACAACACAAGAGCCATTTTTACAACTGCAGGTCACTCAGGGATATCTCTCAGTGCTTTCTGAGGCTTGTCCCAAGCTCTTTTTCAAGATCAGGTTGCATACATGGGCACTGAACCAGCAAGCCTTTTTTTTGGGAGGGGTAAATATTACCCCAGGACACGGGGGTCCCGCATACCCAAGGCTGATTAGCACAGGGCCAGCCACAGCGGGTTGGTCACAGGCAGCTCCTGTCATCTGCTCTGGGAGCAGAAGGTGGGAGATTTGCAGGAACTGCCTGCCAAAACCCTGCTCGAGACACCCCGCATGGCTGAGTTCAAACGCTTCCTTCCACACTGTTCTTGTCCGTGTGATCTTTCCCTCAGTTGCCTTGCTATCACCAAATCGACACCCAGTTTTTGGTTAAAAGGTAGAGAAAATTGTGATTTTGCAGTGGGCAATGTAATTCAGAGCTCAGGGGTCCGGCATTGACGTGCAGAGCAGGACCAGCTGCCCCAAGCTGCAGGTGCTTGTGAGGCTGGAGCCCCTGCAAAGATGACTCATTTTCTTTTCCGCAAAATTTTTGATTTCTAGGGAATGATCTATTCACTTGCCTTTTATACAACCCATAGACAATTTGCTTTGTGTCCTGTCTATTTTTGGTCCATTTGTTTTCTTTCCATCTGTCCCTACCCCAGGACTTGATCTAAAAATAGAAAAGGAGCTAGTGTCCTCTAACAGGGGAGAAGGATCCTGACAAATGTTTCCATAGCTGTAGTAAAACAGTATGAGACCATCAGCCATGGAAGATATTCACAACAAACTGACTGATTTATTCTTTATTTATCCTGAATAAATGCAGCATATATATAGACAAACATTTGTTTTAGAGCTGCTTCTGACTGCATCGCTCGGGATGGAAAGTTCTTGATGAAAAGCAATAGCCCAGAGAGCACTGCTGAGGTATCATTTTTCTGAAGGTTTCCATTTTCTGGGCATTTGAAAGAGCTGCAGGAGAAATTACTAACATTACATGCAATGAGCATGATCCTTGGTTTGAAATCATAGAATATAGAGCAATAGATGGATAAACAGCACATGCTTTGCCAATCAGAAATTTTATCAGTTGCAAATCAAGTGTAATGAAAAGCTGAAGACAGTAGCCTGGGGATGAACCTGAACCCCCTCAGCAAGCACCCCAAGCACCCTTAGTCAGGGAGTCCTGCAGCAGAGCCTCCCTGCACAGCATTGAGCCACACTGGGGGATGCAGCAGTGCAAAGCTGAACAGCTGTTGCCTATGCTCAGTCTATGCTGTGGATAAACAAAGATTTAATTTTGCAATAATGTTTAAACCAGCATCTTTAGAGTGAACATATGTTTATACTCATTATGCATATGTTTATTAGAGCTGGTCATAATGTTTTGACAGAAAAGTCCAATGAGAAAATACAGTTTTGTCAAAACTGAAATGTTTTGCTGGATTGTTTCAATCTCTTCTTCTCAGTAATAGTAAAATATTTAACTTCAAGGCAGTAAACATTTCACTTTAATTTTCCTATCACAGTAGAATATTAATATTTAGTATAAAGCTTCCTTATTATTGAAGCAAAACATGCCAATGTTTCTGATTAACCACTTTTGGGAATCTTCTTCTCTAGAGATTTTTTTGAACATCTCATCTTCAGAACTGGAACTATTCGCAAAATTCAGTCTGTCCCCTCCCAGAGAGGAGCAGCAGTCCAGGCTGTCACCGCAGAGCCTCTACCTGCAGAGCACACAAGACATGGGAACAACCACTCCATGAGACAAAGCTTGAAACTATGCTTCCTGAGTTAAACAGTTTTGCTAGTTCTCATGGTTTTATCAGAGGCATCCCGCTCTATGTTTTGTTTTTTAAAGCCAGTTCCCAGTATCTGTTGATTTATATTAAAGTCAAAGTGAAAAGGAAACAACCATCAACAAGACACATGCATTTTCTGGCCACTGTGGTTTTTGAATGAAAATCTAAAATATGAACCAAGAGGCTCAGAAACCAGAAGTCAAACAAAAGTAGCCCAAATGGCTTTTGAAAAGCCTTATGTTTTTTCCTAAGTCAGTCTCATGATTTTTCTTGGCTCTGACCAAGTACTTCCAAGGATCAGGGGCTGACAGTATTATAATCTTCCTTCTGTTTCTCTCAATTCATATGTTATGTTCAAGATTTTTCTTTCCCTTTAGATGCTCCTTCTTCTGCCTTCTGAAGTAGATGTTTTTGACAGCCAAATTCACCTCTTCTGCTACTAGAAGAGCCCATTTTACAGAGACTGTTACGTTCATTTTCTCCAGATCAAAGGGGGGGAGGGAGAAAATACTGCTTTTTGTGCACTGACTTGTATCATTTTATTAAAACTTGACCCTAACAAAGTGTGGTAAAAGCTGGCTCAGAGCCAGAGATGGATCCCAGGGAGCAAAGGATAGGCAAAGTGAATTAGGAACAGTAAAAACCAAGGAGCTCTTACAAGAAAAGCACAGCAAAATTTGAAGATGTTGCAATGTCTAGCTTAAATTTTAGTAGGAATTGTTGTTGTGAAGTACAGAGTACTTTTTTCTGTTTACTAGGTAGAGTTCTTTTAGTAAGTATAATTCAAGGACCTTCATAAAGTAAAACCTGCCTTTATCTTCCTTTTGTATAGTACCCAGCACTAAAGAAACAGTAGAGCAATCCACCCTGTTTGCTATACTTTAACAAGTAAGAGAAAGGTAAGTTAACACTGAATTACAGTGCTAACAGTGAAGAGTGCTCAGTCAGAAGAATAAAAGCAGCCCAGTGCCTGCCCCTGCCCCCAGGATCCCAGCACTACTGCCCCCCATATCTGTAGCCTCTGGACAGCACAGCCCAACCCAAGCAGTATTCAGAGCACAAGAAAAGTTACACTTCCTTTAAGCACATAACATGAAGAAAACAACTAAGAAGGACAGTATCAGAAGCCCCAACCACAGCAAAGGCATCACACCTTAAAGCCTCTATGAACTGACTACAGTTATTAAAATGCACAAGTAAGAAAATTTGATGACATATCCCTACGCTGCCTGTGGCCACCAACGCATAAAGAGCACAGCATAAAGCCCCCAGAAGACATAACCCACTCTATGCTAAGCAAGTTGTGGCAAGAGGAAAATCTTAAATACCGCTCACGTTCCACACCTGATAGGACATCTGCAGGTGCCTGCGCTGAGGATGCAGACGGCACCAGCTGGCGTAGCTCTCCCATAAGAGTATTAAAACAGATGAGAAGTCCCCAATGTCTTTTTTTCTCAAAGTGGTTGCTAGAGGAGTAGAGGCCCAGAGGTGTTCCTCTGTGGGTCCAGCACAGAGTAAGTTCTTACAGACTTAATCTCTTTGTAAAGATTTTCAAGCTTTTTACACGTGTATGTTTGGAGAGTCTAGAGCTGTTGTTGTTTTGTAGTGTAATTGATGTGTTTGTCTTTTTAGCAGTGTATAAATGGAATAGTAATAACTTTATTATTTATTATATACAACTTATGATCATCAAGTATGTCTAGGCTATGCAGGAAGTGCTGTTTTTGTTTTCTTTGAGGTTGACAGTTGTTGTCCCTCTTGTGCTGTTGTGAGGTTAATCAGCCGCATACAACAATTGTTTTAGCTACTACTATTTGTAATGGTGAGTTTATTTAAAAAGGAATTTCTTTTTAAAAAAAAAGAAACTTGCTTTTCCTGATCTTCTAAAGATAAAATATGGCATTTACTAAGTGTTTCAGCTTACTGACTGTTCCTTGGACTCATCTATAAGCTATAGATTTGGCTAGGGAAAGCTGCCCTAACTGCAGAACATGTGAGGAAGCATGTCTCTGGGCAGCAACATAGGAGAGCCTTGTGTTATGGCACTGTAGTGTTTGCACTTTCATTTTCCACGAAAAGTGAAGGATAGCATGTAGAAACAAAGTTGATCTTATAAGAGCTAATGTTAATAAAATGCTCTGAAGCTTTTGGTATCCTGAGAGCTGGCTTGATTGTAGATACTGGCTTGAGCTTGGCAGTGCTGTGAAGAGCTGCAGTGCATCAGAAATGGGATGGCAACCTTTTTAAAAGAAAAGCTGAGAAGTTTCCATACATGTATCTATGTTCTTTAGATGTGACAATGGAATTTCACAGATTTGAAGCCAGTTACCAGCTGTGCAACAAGGGCTGGAAGACACTCTTAGTAATCTGATAGATTTGAATATAAAGTACTAATTTTCCTTTCTTAGGGGTATATTTGTTGAGAAGTACTCTCTATAACTTAGTGGCTAAAGATAAATTTAGGAATGTGTGTGTATATATATATGTATACTATTTTCAATAGTGACTGTGATGATAGTAGAACATGTGGTCATGTATCCGTTTAGGGCTTATTTCCAACTATCATACAAGTTTATTTTTTAATGTGACCTCTTTGTCTTTCTCCTCTTTCCCCACTGCCATATAATACTTGGCTTGAAGACTGTAGTTCTCAATGGGGCTATTTCTACTGTTTGTGGTGGGGTCTGGATCAAACCCAAGGGGAGGGTGTGTAAAATAGAATAGGTCCCCAGTGGGTAGGGTAAGAGTGACTTCCTTTCTTTCCTAGCAATCAACAAATAGCCACCTCACCTGTTTGTTTTTGCTCTTTCACTCCTGCAATTCAATAGCTATTGTCAAGCCAAAAGCTCTAAGCGTGCGAGCTATGTATGAAACTGTGCAGATGGGTGAAACAGATCTGATATGATCATGTTTTAGCAGCTAGCCAGGTGGACCTCTGAGGCAGAAAGAAGTACTGAGAAACAACTTCTGTGATGGTGTCCTAGCTGAAAAAGCTTTCCTTCCCTGGGGGTAGCCTGGCTCTGCCTGTCATGTCCTTTCTGGGTATGGGGTCTGTGTGGGCTGCCCTATGAGTGTCCTGCTTCCTCCCTAAGTACCTCCTTTGCTAGATCTCAGCTCTGAGTTCCTACTTCCTTTGTTAGGCACACAGATGGTGCAATCAAGGTGCAAAACATTTTGCATGACAATTGATAAAAGAAACATTAAATTACAGATTTTTTTATTCATTGTATTTGTTTATATAGTCTGAAAACAAGCAGACTGGAAAAGCTTTTTGGCAGGCTTCAGCTAGCTTCTTGTTTAATCTGTATTTACTTGAATAGGAGTTATTCTCTTCTGTTTGGGAGAAAAACTGCTCTGTCAGGAGGGTGTATGGCTTACTGTAGCCAAGCCAACACATTGAATGACAGAGCAATTTGATGAAGTTAACTTAATTGAAATTGTGCATTGATGGCATTAGAGAATCCATCTCCAGTGCTGTAAGGTTCAATTTGGAAATGGTCCTGACAATCAGAAGGTGCTCAATACTCTGGGTATTTGGTCAGAGTTCTTAACCACCATGATAAATACTTTAAATAGGTACAGCTTGTGAAATGTAAATACCTGACACAAGGTTATTTACAAATAGCCTCTGGGTGTCCAGTGACCTGACTGGTATTATAGCAGCCATTCCTTCTGTTTCAGGAGGACTGCAGGTGGTGTGGAAATAGCAATTTGCTTAGTTGCAAACATTTCATATTTCTTAGTTTCAACTTATGTGAGTGTTGCTGGTTGATGGCCAGCTGAAGACCTATTTGAGCAGCAGCTCCTCATTAGTACAAGCAAGTGTGCTGGTAGAGCTGTCTCAGGTGGGGAAAGCCTGTGTTCCCACAGCTGACTTCCACTGAATTTCTTTGAAGATTCTCACAGAATATTTACCTGTATAGGATACAAACACTATATTAATTTTCCAAAGCATATTGAATAATTTTTGTGGCTTTAAACTAAGTATTGGGGAGGTATCTTCTATAATCAGAAGGCTGTGTTGCCTCCTAACCAGATGAGGCCAAAAACTGCTGGAACACGAGCTGAATGTCTGATCAGAGACCAGTCACACCTATCTGAAGATTGAACCTGCTTATTATCCAAGTTGACACTACTTTTGTAAGTGTCTTTATATGTTTGTCAAAAAAGGCAGATCTGAGAAATTCTGTAACAGATTTGCTGGCAAGGCATTTCATCTGTTCGAAAATTCATGTAGCTACTAATCTGTGCATTCAAAATATTTCTACATACAATTTAAATGACTCAAATTTCAGAGAAAAATCTTTAACAGATTGCTATTTACACTCTGTAAAATCAGCACTTTCATAAACAACCTTGGATTCTCTTTTGTGTTAACAACATTAATGATTCACAAGGGGACAAACATGGATCACTTCAGCAGTCTTGGTGCAGATTTCAGAAGTCTCAATTTTTCTAATAAAACCTATACTTATATATATGCTCATAACTATATATAGGTTTCTATATGCATAACATCACAGAACATATCTTTCCTTGCTTTATCTTGTCAGGAACTCGAGTCTTGTCATATTTGCAAGCTGAAAATTCAGTTTTATTTTGACATACAAACTGTTTGAAGCAAGACAAATGACAAAGCAGCTGAGGAATTTGAAGGTAGTCAACTACTCACCTTTCATGTAAAGGTCAGGATCCAATTAGCTATGCTAATGTGCTAGCCTGTGCCCTCCTCTGACCAGGCTGCAAGTTGCTGACACCAGATGATTCTCAACAGAGGATGGGGCCTCTGAAGGTTCCTGGTGTCAGTGCAGAACAGTGAGAAATAAGATGAGGTACTTCAAATATTTTTTCCTATCTATTCTTCCACATCAGAGTGGGTGATTTCCTAGAATCAGGTGTGCCAGGAAACTTTGAAAAGTTTAACAGCACATTTACAGAAAGGATCTTTTGCTACTCCAGCAATGAAGAGCAGCCCTAACACGACTCAGCAGCACGTGTGAATGAATGCCAATAAGAAGTGCAGGACAGCCTGAAAGGAGCTGACTGACCTCTTCTGTCCTTAGTGTTTGGGACACTTCACAAGCACAGACACTCCTGTCCCTCACTCCAAAGGTAGAAAGTTGCAATTAAAAGTAAAAGCAGCAGCTTCTGAAGACTTATCTGGCATCCAATGATATAAATTAGGATGTGTAAGTGTGCAGGAGCTCTGGCTTTAGCTTGTTTGGAATGAAGTACTAATTTGTTTCAGCTTTTTGGGTGGCTTTGGCAAGAGCTGGGCACTTGGTGGATGTGTACCAATAGCAGACTCACTGACCACTGCTTTTTTACTTCTGGAGGTGTGCTTTATAGCTGTCAGGTTTATGCTCAATGTGTCTCACTACAAAGAAGCATATATTTACTGTAGGATAGAGATGCGGAACTATTTATATAGATGGCATGTTCTTGGAAGGAAGTCAGCAGTGAGATTGACTCAAGAGGACTCCTTCAGATTAAAAGAAATAACTCATCTCATTTCTGCATGAGTCTTCTAATTTCTGTTAATTTAGTCCCTGTCAAAAATCAAGTCATTAAAGAACACTAAAAGTTTATATAGCTTTTCTAAAATTAATTCTGACTGCTTGTATATTCAGTTAACATGTCTAAAATAAATTAGAAGCCTTTAGAAAACAATCTCTGTATACCAAGGTGCAGACTATCCTTACAGCTTTTCTTCTACAGTAAGTCTGCTGTAAAGGAACCTGGAGCACTCTTTCATGTCTCTAATTTAGAAATTTGAGGCCTTGCTCTTAGAGGTGCTCTATGCTGTTATTGCCAAAAACAGTCAATCTGTCCAAATAACCTCTCATTCACCCCACTTTTAACCACTTGTTTTAGAAGGTTTGGCATTTTATGAATTTATGTAGACCATGCCAGGACAATAAGAACCTAAGGTTCCTGGAACACTACTGGTTCTCACTGTGATTTTCTGTCCTGGCCAGTTGTATAAGAATTAGATATACTTTGAAAAATGGTATAAAATGCTGAGGAATGAGTAACACTTCATATAATTTGCGGAAAGGTTGAATTAATGTGACTGATAATCAATTTGATTTTCTCCCAGTTACATAAAAATGACTGTAGTGATTTTCATCCTATATGATGTGAAGACCTCAGCTCAGCATGAAATTATTTCAAGAGATGCTTCAACTCATGTTTCCCTGTTTTCTGTTACGACATCTAAGAAGTTAAGGTATGTACATGACTGCTCAGCAGTTATTTCTGACCCTCTGGTTTAAACTTTATGCAACTGACCAATTTCTTTTTTAGAGCCAGCTAACAAATAAAAACATTGTTTTCAGAGTGGTTCAGATATGTAAGAATATTTAAGAATCAAATGAATCCAGTCTGGCTGCTAACTTTTTCCCCAGTTACTTTTGCAGTTGTGGGAAACAATCACATTTATTTTACATACTTGATCTAAAACTTCAGTATCTTTAAATACAGGAATCATATTGCATCTGTGTATGGATGTATTTCAAGCACTGTAAGGTGCTGCACTCCCTTCATCTGCATTCTCTTGGGAATGATTGCTTTACATTTGATTTTTTCTCTGGAGCAGAACAGGTATTTGTACACTTCTTGGGTGGCTGATTGGTGTCTATTCTCAGTTTATCAAAGTGCCAGATTCCTGGATTTCCAGATGCACAAGACAGTAAGAAAAGAAAGAAGATATACAGAAAAGTTCTCTGAAAATGGCAAAGCTTTGGTTTTCATAAATTGTATGTAAATTGTGCAGCTGGATTGGTAGATGGTGAAAGGATTGTGTTAAAGGCTATTTTCACTGAGTGTGGAGTTGTTAGATTATGCTGATAGATGTATTGTTGTTTGAGAGGTGAAATCTGGAGAATCACTACCTCAGTACAGAAAATGACCAATGACGCACAAATCATTGAAGGATGCTGTTAGCCGGTCTCTAATAATGAGCTATTGATAACAGTTACATTGTCTTTTGGCCAGGATAATCCATCCTGATGATAAAAGCATCTAATAGCAGAATTAGAGCCTTAGCAAACAGGTGAAGGCTAGAGAACACTTCTGAAAGTGAGTATAACTCTTTCATTAAATTAAGAATAAATATTCTCTTTTAAAAATAATAGAATAAAGGATTTAGAGAATGAAGAGTTTGTTTTGCTTCCACCCATTTCATGGCCTTATTTCAGTCATTCTACAAAAAACACATTCATTTTGAGTGTATGGACTTCTGGATGATTCATTTTAATTCTGTTTGGAGAGTACAAAAACTTGATGTAATTGTGTGGGGAGTCTGGGTAAACCTCAGGTCTGGCTGAATCAGTCAATCTGGGTAAATGTAACTTAGGTGAAACTGGGGTCTTTTGCAACTCTGTTCCCATCACCACTCAGTGGCATATTGGATATTGGATTTACCCTTCTAGCTTTTATAAATCTGTTGGTCTAACTTTAGAAAAGGTATGGTTTGCTTTGAGATGTATGGATGACATAGACTAAAAGTGCATAATGTGGACCATGGTAACTCATCCAGCAATAGTAAAAATAGATATTCAGTTTTTAAAAAAGTGCACAGCTAAAATTTGTAGCAGCAAGCTAAAGTATTAGCTTATAAAAAATGGAGTCTTCTGCTACTGAAATTTTGATCAAACAAGGCTTTCCTATTTTTTAGCAGTACTGAAGTCACTTTACTTGAAAAGTTATTTTCTGTTTTTTTTTTTTTTTTTTTCCAAACTTTTTTCCTTTCAGAAGTATACAGGTGAACTTCTCAGACAAAGGTTCTTTCAGAACAAGAGTACTTAATTGTTTTTGCTTTATAGCAGTCTGCTTAAAATGGAGAAGGAAATGAGAACATGAGCAGTGGTAGATGGAAACATGAATGAGGACATAACAGAAACTGTGTGACCTGTGTTCACTGCAGATTTGCTTGGTTTACCTTGAATCGTTATTTTTCATAGATTGTGCTGTGTAGAGAGATTCAAGGTCAAACTTTTGTGGAGGTGACATCTATTTTTAAACTGCACAGATGGCACAAGCCCCTTCTCTAGAGCGCTTCTCCCTGCATGTAAATTCAGGATGTGTTAGAGTATAACCCTAGCAGTGCACTAATCTAACCCTAGCAGTGCACTAATCTGGTCAGCATGCTGCATGTTTGTACTAAGCTTTGTACCCCCAGCAGGCCAGTCCCTGACAGGCTGGGAAGTGAGGTCCCTTGGGTCTGGAAACTTCACCTGCTGTCAGGGACAAATGTGCTTGTGTGTATACCCTCAGAAGGTAATGAAGCTGCACTGTTTTTTTTTTTTTTTTTTTTAACAATTAGCCCTTTGCGCCCCCTCCCTCCCCCCCCCCGCCCCCCCATTCTTAATGTATACTTGTTGGTAGCTCCATTTGTCTCTAATTTAAAGCCATTTTCTAGAATCCACACCAAATATTAATTGGGCTTGGATATATGTGCATTACTTTTTGTGCTGGCATACTGCAGTTACAGTTAATTCTGCTGCTCTCCTGCTTCTGGAATCTATAGGAAGCAATAATTCTTTCCATTAACTAAGGAACTATGCTTTTTTGGGGTATGTCTGGACTGTCAATCTGCCTTGGACTCTGTTGGTAAATGCAAACCAAGTGTGGCTTGAGAGCTCTTCAGCTGCATTAGCCTAGTACTGTGCCTTAAGCTAATATGGCTTGCTAAAATGGATGGTTTGGTCAATCTGACAGTTTCCTGTGTTTTCCTTTCTTAAATTTTCCTTCTGTGCACTGCTTGAAAAGCTTGGTGTCTTGGATTCAACCCAGAACCCAAAGGCTTTCCTGATGCCCTGCATGGAGCATGCTGTGCCTCTGCACTTCTCTGCACAGCATAGGTATGCTAGGTCATGATTTGGTGAACAGTCTGGCTTTGACTAAGTTCAGAGTGTTACATTAATAATTACATAATTATATTGAAGATTTCCATAATAACCTGCTGCTTAAGACTGGGCAAGAGGCAAATGTTTCTAAACTGTTATTGTTGAATCTTTCCTTAAGACCTTCCCAAATGAAAGCTTTCTCCCTTGCATAAGCTTTTGAGTAAACATGAAATAAATTCAGCTCGAGCTTGGTTTTAAACTGTTCATTTTTCTTGTGCTCCCTGGAAACTGTAAAAGGTTTTTAATTTTTCTTTAACTTCCTCTTTCCTTTTCCTCCCTTTCAGCCAGTGTCAGTTCTGCAGCCTGTTTAGTTACAGCTGTCCCTCAAAGCTGCTGCATGAAATGTGTTTGATGGGGCTTTATTGATTTTGCAGCATTGGCTATGAGTGGTGTTGGATAATGTAATGCCACTGCTGAAGAGATGAGTTTCCTTAACCCTTTACATGTTTACTCTGTGCCTGCTCGAGAAAAGGTGTTAAATGTGAGAATTGTTTTCTGGGGCACTGTAAGAGAACACCCTGTACGGTTTGCTGGTGTATTTAAAGAGCTCTTCATGCTCTGTGGATAGTACATGCTGCTTGTCAGTGATTAGCAGCATATAGTGTTACAGGCGGGATTTCACCGAGGGAGATTCTACAGCAGGATAAAGGGAAGCTTTTATCCGTGTAATGTGGGGAAACATTGCTTGCTTCATTAAAATGTTTCCATCTTTAAATGGCATATTTCACTTACAATTAATGTAAGACATCTGAAGAGTATTTGAATATTATTCAGGTCCTGTTCTGACTTCTGTAGTCAGTTATTTCAATTCCTAGCACACTTATGGTCTCATCAGTAGTTGATGAGTGCTAAATGTCATATCAGTTTGCACTACTGTGTGCTATTGGAAGTGCAGCACAGATGTTGCAGAGAAAAAGTGGTTTAAAACCAAGGTGGAAATGAAATGACAGGCAGCATAAAAGCAATTGGTAAAGGGTAGATTTATGGAAATAGCAAAGATTCTTAACAGTCAAAACTTGTAGCCTCATCTGTTCTGACTCATTGTATAGGTGGCCTGCCCTGCTGCTTCTGTGCTTGTCACAGACCAACTGATCATCCTAAAACTGTTTAGCTGCTATCCTGGTAGGTGTGCACTGTTTTTACCGGGTTAAAATGGGCCTCATATGGTAATGTCCCTAAAGCTTTGGTGTTGGGACTAATCCTAACCTACCTTGGTTTGTAACAACTTGTCTGGAAATATGAAGACAGCAGGATTTCTTCTGCTGGAAAGCAAAATGTTTGAACAGTTTAGAAACTGTTCAATTCTGTCTATCCTTCCCTGTGCTCCTTTTACCCAGCCAGTTGATTGTCTTCATCCCAATATGAGTGTTAATCTGTCATATGGGGGCCCAGTAGGAATTCTCTCTGGATGGGAAGGATGTCAGGAAGGAATACAGAAAGCTGAGGGAGAGCTGTTTTTAGTGGCAGTGCACTCTGCTAGCACTGGGGAGGGGGGCTGAGGATGATGGCTGTTATCCTGGGAGAATGGTTCCAAAATGGGGTCAGAAAAACTTAAGCACCTCATAAAACCTGTTATTTTTTCTGATGGCTGCATTCTGTATCTATAAAATGGATAGCTCAATTGAAGAGTTCCTCAAATTTTACTGGGTTCAGTGTTAAACTCTGCCAAAAAACACTGCATGGAGAATTCTTGTATTAAGCGCAGTTAACCTCAGAAAGCATTTTGTTCTAGGGTAAAACTGGAGCAGGGCTTTCAGCTTAACACAGGCATCTAATATATCTACAAAGCTGTATTTAAATGTTCAATTTTAATTTCAAATTAGATGTAGGTAACACCAAATGTCTCTACCTGGTAAGCAGGCTATGCATATATAGGGTTCCTTTGAAAATGATTTTCTTCAGTAGGTCAGAAGAGGTCAGCCTGGGACTAAGGGAGTTTGCAGAGTTAGCATTGAGTAAGTTGTCAGCTGGGACAAGGCTAGAAAGTGAATTTAACTCACCATAAATTGTCTTGAATATCTTGAAGGCAGAAATGTTTAGCTTTAGAAACTGATGATCATAAAGTAATTATAAAATATGAATATTCTTTGGAGTCCCAAACCCTGATGTTTTTCTCTTCTAACAACATTCTTGATGCTTCTGTTGATATGCCAGTGTCTTGAATAGGATATCTGGTTTACAATTTGCTTGAAACCATTAGTTTTCAGCCTGCCAATTCACTTAACCAAAAGTGCATTGACTTTCCAACAAGAAATGCCATTGGGTAACTTTTGCACATTAAAACTAGAAGGAAAAATAAAGTACTGTACAGAGACTGACATTTTGTATACACTATCTTCCTTTTTCAATTTAGCTTTTTTCCATGCCATAAAATCCCTGAAATACATGGACACAGCAAGGATGGAGTCATTGGAATATCATGAGCCAGAGATGTTTTCAGTGAATGCAAAACACATGAGACTGTGCTTTAGCTGGTGCATGTAAGCGAGTGTGCCAATACTAGCAAACTATAGGAGCTTTCTTGCAGTACCCACTCTTATAAGTTCTTGGACCTTTATCACAGAAGCTGAAGGTCTGAAATTCAGGGATGGAATGAGCTAGAGCATTATAATGTGGGATTGATGGGGCAGTTGCTTGAAAAGGGCTCTGCATAGGAGTTGTATTTCTATTGCAGTGCTGTCTCAAGCATGAGGCTCAAACAGAATTAACTTCACTAAAGCTTAAAAGAAATCAAGTTAATGTGACGTTAATCAGGATTTCTGTTTTCTGCATGTGTAAAGGACCATCTTGCTTAGCACTGGCTTATCTCATAGTGGGGGAAATCTGCTGGAACATTTTAGCGTAGGTATTGCTGTTTATGTGAAGTGATGGCAGGGGCTGAAGGTTGATTTGATTCTTTTTTTTTTTTTTTTTTTTACCAAATTTAACTGTCCTTTAAGAATGCTTAAGTTCTCTGAAAACCTCAGAACTTAAACAGTTCTCTGAAAATGTGACAGGCACTTGGCTTCCATTCTTGTGTAGAACAGAACTGTATGAGCAGTAGGAATATTTGCCTCATTCAACTGTAAAGAATTTCTCAGGGAAAACTGTGGTTATAGGTACGTTCTAAAATGTTTGCTTATGGTGTCAACTAATATTAGCTGCAGAATTAATAAATTCTGTTGTTGACCCTTCCTCCAACTATCACTTTTATTGTAAAAACTCATTCCAGGGATTATTTCATAATTTCATAACTTCCAAGAATAATATCACTTGGACACTTTATGCTCTAGACAAGTATTTGAATATGTCCCGGGGGGAGGGGAAGGATCATTAAATTATTTTTATTTAGTTTCATAGAGGTCTAAATTTGTTGGACTGAAGAAATAAAGGAGTTGTCCATTGAGCCCCTTCCAGCATTAACAGTGCTGTAGAGCTGGTTACTTTCTTTAAACATCTGGATCTGAACTTAAGACCTCATAAGTAATAACTCTGTCTAAACTGCACTACAAGCTCTGAGCAAGGAGGATTTATCTTGCTTTAGTGCAAATGAAAGGAGAGGCTGTTGCTACTCAACAGTTAATGAACCAGTAAAACATCTTTAAAACCAATATAACTGATTCTTTTCTGTGTAGTTAGCTTTGGCCAGTGATGCTCTCCAGCTGTGGAGGGGCTTGAGCTATAGACTTACTTGATTGTGTTGTGTTCTTCCTCCTCTATCTCAATGTGGAAGGTTGACAGGAGAGATTAAGGTCGATTATTTATGGTAAAAATGGTAAGATGTGTTTATGTAAATGAGCTTGTCAGGTGTTAATAGGCTGAAGCACAGTAGATTGTGGAGGTAGGAGTGAGACCAGGATTCTTGTGCCTGGTGCTGGAGTTGGTGAGATGCAGCCCTGTTGTGCTTTGTTTAGAAATGGAAAAGGTAAGGCTACACTGGCTGGCAGAAGTTTTATGGGCAAATGGAGGTTGATCATGATTAAAGATGCCTTCCAGCAACATCTGGTGGTTGCAGATGGGCTTGTTTGACCCACCACCCTCCACCTGTTTGTCTTGTTTCTGCAATAAGTTATTGTGCCTGGAGGTGGGTTAGCAGAAGTGAGCTGATTCTCTGCAGACATCAGGCTGTGAGCTTAATCAAACAAAGTGGTTTTAGCAAATATTCACTTATGAAAATGCACTTACAGTACATGTAGTATGTATGCTTACTGCCACAGTCACAGACCACTGTGGGTCCTCTGTCTGTGTACATACCCAAGAATTTCACTTCTTGGTCTTCCTCAAATGCAATTTGGGCCTCTGAGGCATTCTCATGTCACTGTTTTGCCATCTGTGGTGTCTGGCAGAAAGTGTAGGACGACCTTGCTGTCACTGCTTAAGGAGGCTTTGAGCTTTACAGCATCTTTCATCTGAGCTCTCCAATCACATTACAAAGATGACGCTGCCTCGTGACACCAGGCAGTGTTTAGCACACAGCCATTCCTTTCTGAAGGTCATGAAAATAACCAGAGTATTAGTAGCTCCTTGGTAGCTATAACCATTAACATGCAAGGGGATGTTATTCCATAGGCTAATAAAAGTGTCATTAAGTAAAGACTTGACAACTTGGTTTCCTGCTCTTCCTACCATTATAATCCCTGGCTGGGGATGCTTCCTTAGTGCATAGCAAAGTATGGAAAAGCTGTTGTTGCCACTTTTTTTGTGTGCTTTTGTTCTGAATACTGATGGATTACTTGGTCCCTGCATTCAGACCAGATGATTCTGTGGGAAAGAGATCAGGCAGTGCAGGATATCTGCACGGTGATCAGAGCCTGAACACCAGGACTGCCTGGCCTGTCCAAGGTGTGGTCTTGGACTGCACAGGTGCTAGGGGAAAATGCAGTTTCAGAGCATCATATAGAGCTGTGATATACATGGCAGGGGGCTGTGAAACTGCAGGTTCCTGACTGTGCAGCTTCACTTGAGGGCCAGGCTGGAATATGATGAACATTCCTGTCCAAGCAGATAGCTGTAATAATAACAGAGGCAGCAAAGGTTGAGTTTGGCACAGTGAGCTGGTGTATAATATAAATGTTCTCTTCTTTCGATATCTTTGTGCCAAGGGACTGAACAAAGTGTCCATTAATTTAATATTTCTCGCATATATTTTTGCTTCAATTTCACTTTTCTCTCATATTTTGATAAAAGCCAGAGATTCCGTGTTATATTATGAATATGGATTTGTAGCCAGCAGCTATGTGGAAAAATCAATACATTTCCAGTTCACTCCCAGGTGTTTCTACTAACTGGGAGGGCAGTGTCTGCTGCCAGGAACGTATTATGCTGCCTGCTGATTAAAATGGATCAGGGTAAAATGGCTAAAAACTATTGCAGGTTTAAGGAAGTTGTGTTCATTGGGGTTATATATTGCCTGAATTAAGCCTCAGTTAAATCAAAGATGAGCTCAAATGAGGAATGCAAGATATGCTACTTCAGAGCTAATTAAAATATACAATTCTATTAAATTTGTAACACACCTTTAACAAATCTATGTAAATCAAGTCAGACACTTTGTGACAGATCAGTGAAAAATGACCTACCCTAAAGTGATACTCATTGCTCAGCTACTTGTCTGCAACTGAGTCCTCTAATGGAAAACATGTGAAATGTATTTACTGAAGGAGCAATGTAAAGTGATAGCTAAAAGTGTATAACAGACAAAGCTGAAAAGAATATAGAAATAAAAATGAGGGGGGTTTTTGAAGGCTGTAAACAGTCTCAGATCAAAAAAAATCGCTGGCAATTGTGCAAAAAAGAAAGTGATAATGCTTGTCTGCATTGCAATTGCAGATTTCATTTTGGACATGAT
This sequence comes from Oxyura jamaicensis, assembly GCF_011077185.1. NCBI lineage: Eukaryota > Metazoa > Chordata > Aves > Anseriformes > Anatidae > Oxyura > Oxyura jamaicensis. The sequence continues at coordinate 10,713,286 of NC_048910.1, read as the reverse complement.
GAGTTGGGATGCTTCTCTCTAAATCTGAGCCAAAGGCTGTGCATAGTTAGATTTAAAATAGCAGTCTGAAAGCATCTAGAACTCTCTCTTGCTGCATGCTGTCACATCTTGGAAAACATGCTGGTTAATTAAGAGACTGCAAATGTTTGCTAAGTGAAATTGAAGACAGTTGTAGTAGCAGTTTGCTTGGAGTTGTATCAACATTATTTGAGATAATTTGGGTTATGATTCATTAGTAGGTATAGAAATGTATATAAAAATATAGATATGGATAGCTCATGTTTCAGGGATGAAAAAAATATTAGTATTATATTATTTCCCAAAAGATATTGTCCAACTGCTAATGTCATCTATAGGATTCCAACATCCCTGGCTATGATTAGCAAAGCTCTGGCTGAAATCACAGGGAGACAAATTCATTTCTGTGCCCTAAGCATCTTATGGCTGGGAGCTCGCTATCTAAGATGTGATAGTGTAACACCCAGACCCATCTGAGAATGCTATCTGCAGCCTGTGGGATTTTCTACTAAAAAGAATATTTTAAAACAAATTCATGTTGTTTACAAGTATGAAGATCCACTGTGGTTCCTCCATAGCACAGTAAATGTGTTCCTTGTTCAGCAAAGCTATTGCATGTGTGTTGAAGTCTTACTGCTCCTGTGAGCTCCTGCTAGGTATAAATGCTCTCACCATAAGTTAAGAATGTATTTTAACTACTGTTGGGCTTTAAATTAAATAAAACGTACTCAGGACATGAGCTTTCTGGCTCAGATCAGATTTTAAACAACTTCTAAAAAAAAAAAATAAATGTGAAGTGTTAATTGTTCAAAACTGTACTTTATGTATGGACCAATTTATGCTATTAGATCTCAGTAGCTTTGGATGTAGCAAGATACCTGTACAACCACAAAGGCTATACAAGCTTTGTTCTGGGCTGTGGACAGCATTGTTTGTGAAGCTATCAATTTATGCTGCAGCAAATGGGTTCAGAACGTAGCCCAGTCACGGAAATTGATAGAGCTGTGAAGATTTATGCTACCTGTCTGCCTGTCCCCATAGAGTTGGTCTCTTTCCATTGCTATAGGTTGCACAGAATTTCTACAAGTGAATGTAATTCACGGTGTGCTCTGGATTTGAGATCTAAGCTAATGACTTGTTCTGACACTGCTATTTCTTGCTGAGCTTAGTTTTGTGAATCCCCTGTTGTTTTTCTATTCATCTTGAATAAACCAAAGGTTATAGACTAGAAACAGAAAAAAAGCTTGGAGGGGAGAAAAAGCAAGAGATCCTGCAGAATTTCTGCTGACAGTGCTTAAGGGGAGTTTTAGCAGTGTTTGATAGCTCCCCTGATTTATGGGGTGGCCAGCATCTTAGAAAACTTCCCTCCTCTCTTTAAAAACACGTGTTCAGAGTGCCTAAATGGAAAAAATGTTGAGGTTTGGCTCAGTGTTTTATCAGACTTCATTGACTTAGAACCTATAGGAATGTCATACTTGTTTTAGAATTTTTTATTTTTATATTTAAAATCTGGTATTTTTTGTATCATGTTGAAAGATGTGATGAATAAGCAGATTTTTCTATACTGCTAGTAATAAGGTACTTCTAAATCTTAATATTTGGTTTTGTTTTTTGGAAGAGGCCTGCAAGCTCTAAAACAAGAGAAATGTCTCTTATGGGAAGTCATTCTGCTGGCATCAGTGGTCATCCTCATCAGATTTACTGCCACCAAATTGTTAGATCAGAACCAAAATAACTGAATCTATGGGAAAATATCAAGACAAGTATGACATTTATCTAGAGGTTGCAGCATGCTTAGGAAATGTGTAAGTGCTGAGTAGGCCTAGAAGAGGGAAAGTGGTTTCACTTTAGTTTCACTTTTGTTCTAGAAGAAAAACTAAGAATGCTTGCAGTCTTTTCCAATCTGCTACAACTGCAGTCTTGTGTGTGGTCACAGCAGCTGACAGAAAATGGAGTTGTGTGGATTTGTTACAGTAGGAAAAGAAGGAATGCTGCCAAACAAGATGCCCAGGAACTTTTCCTGACTGTGCCAGAGAAGCTGGTGCCCGGGGAGTAGGGTCAAATGCAAAGGGTAAATTCCAAAGGTCAAACCCAAGTAAAGCTGGAGGAGCTCGATGGGCAGAGAACAATCAGCACCAGGCTGGAGGCTGTGGGGACTTCTCACACCCTGTCAATCAAGCTGCCCTTTCCTTTTATACTCCATAGAGGCTGTGAAAGATAGCAAAAGGAAAACGCAGGCAGAGATTGACAAAGCAGAGAGCAGTTACACAATGCGAACGTGTTCTCACTGCATATGTGGCTACTTTAAATTTATGCTTTTGCTTAGCACATATTAGAGCTGCACATTAACTCTTCTATGCAATATTCCTTGTTCTGGTATTCCTGTGTAAAACATCTGTTTATTTTATCACAACCATTACAACTTCCTTTCTAAAGCAATGCTTAGAAGGGAATTGATCAGTCAGCACTTTGTAGTTAGTGTTTCATTTTGGTTTGCATTTGAAAAATGTTTAAAATGGAGTGTGTGAGATTATACAAATTATCTGGCAATGCTTTCTGTATTTGTTTAGCTAATGAAAAGGATTGAGTGGTGACATAAATGTAGTCATTTTCCCTTTCAGGATGAATTTGGATACTTAAGAGCATCTTAATCTGCCAGAGAATATATAGTATTGCATTGGAAACTGAAGCCATACAAATTGAAATTAGAGACTGGGCACAACTTTAATGCAGTTTATTGATTATATTCTGGAACAAATTGCCAAGGGCAATGAAGATATTCAAAGGCTGAATCTATTACCCTAAGAGTAGAATGTGTATTAGCAAAACACTAGCTTATGCTTAGTCAACCCAAGTATATTCAGCACAATAGATGACTGAAATTAGTCTTCTGGTATAGAGAAGAACAAATTTAATACTCTAATATGCTTTTCTGATTATTAATTCTACAGCTATTACCAAGCAAATATTACCTGGGTCAACATTGACAGACATGTTTTGAAATGCTCTTGCATTTTTTCCTTGGTTCTGCATCTCCTTAGTTGCAGCTGTTCTACTTTTTTTTTTTTTTTTTAAATATATGCATGTTACGTACAAGTGAAGGAGACATTTCTTGGTGTATTTCACTGGTTGACAAAGAACGTGACAGCATGAACTGATTATGCAGAAGACGAAAATTGTTTGAAAATCAGGTTTTAGCTAGAGTAAGAATCTCATTACAGAAATTGCATGTTCTGCTTGGTTCTTAAATTTAGGTGTGATCATTGTAATAAGGTATAGTGATTCTGTGACTAAAGATTATTCAATTCTATCAGCTTCATCACAGCTATTTACTGTGGTGTTCTGGGAAAGGATAGTACTTAATTTAAATGACTTCTTGAATTCCACTGTTTTCTTCATCCCAAAAATCACTGAACAGCAGTTACCATTAATCACTTTCAATAACTAATAGTCATGTGTTTAATTTTTTAACAAATATAACTGTTACAGAGCATTTGTCAGGGAAATCTGCAGATTCTTTTATAGCTAATATTTTGGATTTGAGTCCTTACTTTGTCTTTGGCTCATGACAAAATTTGAAATATTAAGTGAGATCTGAAATAATTGCCATGCTGGACCCTTTCTTGCAGGGCTAAATTCTGCCATATTGGGAACATTTGGTGCTACCTTATAATTCAAGATGTTAATACATGCTCACTTCAGGGTGTGTTGAACTCTTTCCCTGAAATATCAGAGTTCATAAACTCATAAAATCCTTTCTCTTTTGTCTAGCATCAAAATAGAAAATTCATTCGGCTTTTCTATTGAACTAAGAACAAGTTTAATGTGCTCTGTCATGGTGAAAGTGTTCTGTTGTGGATGAGATCCTGTCTGCAAAACACCACAGCATAAGAGGCAGTATTGTGGCCTGTACTGCATACACAGTACTTCACCCACAAAGGGGAAAAAGTCAGCCAAGCCTTAGCTAAGAATTGAAATCAAGCTGCAAGCAAAGCAAGTAAACCCTCTGCCATCCAGCACGGCACCCACTCATGCCTGACCAGTTGAAGTGTTTAATCTTGTTAGAGCTTCTTCAGTACAGAAGGTGGGGAAGGATGCTCAGTGCTAGAAATGGTAAATTCAGATTTGTCATTGTTGTGGTCAGCATCTGATGCTTTGCAGTTGGGAGCACAGTGAATTCTTCAGCACCTGAGTGACTGTGGGCACCCTGTCCCCATCATAGATGCCTTCATTCCTGAGAAGATATTTGAAAATATTTCACACTTGGAGCCTAGGATAGGAACTGCTCCTGTTCCACTTTCAGCACCTCTCTGATGTATGCATGTTGCCCTGAGGTAATCCTGAAGTTTGGCACTGGAGAGAATATTCCATGCTCAACCTCTAGGAATTGCCCATGGAGCCAATTTGCTCTCATTTTAAGGATATGTTTTCTGTGTAGCAAATCAGAACAGAATTGATTCTCCATAGCTTTTTGGCTTTTGTCCATGTGATTAAACAAACCAAATCCCAGAATGGCTAAGGTTAGAAGGGATGAAGGAGGAGACTCCACAGCCTCTCTGGGCAAACAGTTAAAGTGCTGTCACCTTCACAGTAAAGAAGTGCCCCCTCATATGAGGCTGGAACCTACTGTGCTTCAGTTTGTGCTTGTTGCCTCTTGTCCTATAGCTGGGAAAAACTGCTAAGAGACCGGCTCTGTCCTCTTGACACCCTCCCCTCAGGTATTTATATGCATTGATGAGGTCTTCCCTCAGTCTTTTTCATGCTAAACAGGCCACGTCCTCTCAGCCTGTCATCTTACAAGAGGTTCCCCAGTCCTCTAATAATCTTTGTAGCCTTCCTCTGGACTTGCTCCTGTTATTTTTTTGTCCCTCTTGTGCTGGGGAGCCCATATTTGCTCTGCAGTATAGAAACAAATGGCCAGTTTAGCAACATCACTGACAATACTTACAATACTGTAGCTTTTTCCATGCGAAGAGATGTTGATGCACCTCACTATGCAGGGCAATGATCCTGTGCTTCTCTGTTACATAAGGAACCAAGACATGTGGAGATGCAATTCTGCTCTGGCTTGTCTGCTGCTCTGGTCCATGGCCTTGGCTGTGTCACTGCTGCTGGGCTCATGTTTCACTTGGAGTTGCTTTGACTTTTTAGACTTATGCGTGTCTGTGTTACAGTGTGTTGGTGCTGGATCTCTGCAGTTAGGTGTTGCTGGAACAGGTGCCTCCGTATATTATTGTGCTGCTGTTATATAACATGGCAAAAATTGTTAGAGCAGCTGTCTGCTGCTTTCCCCAGCTCCTTCCAGTCTTTTCCTTCTGCTCTTGAGGATGATTTCTGAACTGGCAACTTTCTGGCTTGCCTTGGCCACTGACAGTGCTTGGCCCTGTTCTGACCTGAGGGTTAACCAGATCTAATTATTCACAACTGAGTCCAGGATCAGTCTACGACACATGATTTAAAGGCAGCTTTCAAAAGCATTTGTCTGCTTGAAGAATCCCAGAACACCAACATGCTTCTAATGCATGCTGTTGTTAAATAACATCCTAACAGAAGGCAAAGTCAGTAGAAAAATCTTCTGTAGTTATCGCTGCTTTGTGTTGTACTCTAGGTGTAATCACAAAGTAGGCCTTAATCTCCCATTATTTCATTGCAAATTATTTTGAATTAGTCTTGGAAAATCTGGCTTTATTAATGAACTTGAGGGAAATGCCTTTTTATGGCTGGGATTTAATAGGAAGCTGGGAAGTTCCAGAGCACCAAGAAAGCTGAAAGCCCCAGATGCCAGTAAACAGATGTTCCGTGTTGGTCAAGTACTGCCAGGCCAAGGCCATAATCCTTTATTAGTGATTTAAATTGTCTGTGGATCTCTAGCTTGCTGTGAATGTTAATTCAAAGAGCTTGTTTTCAGGAATTCTTTTCACGCTTTTCAGCTGGGGTTTGCTGCTGTTTGAAACCAGCACATGGGGATTTGGGAGCAGCAGCTGCAGCTCTGCACCCTTGGCCAGCTGAGACATTTACTGCTCCAGGTGGAGCTGTGAGCAGCAGGGGCTGCAGACACTTGTCCTCCAGGCTGATTGTGACTTCTGCTTCCCTTTTTGGCCAGGGAAGGAAAGAAGCAGCATGGTGCTTCCATTTCTCCTCCACCTCTGGTTCCCTAAGATCTTTTATATGCACAGACTTTCTTTATGCTTTTTGCCTTTATTTCTATTTGGAAGTTCATAGAAGTGAAATAGAAGCAGGCTTCTTGTATGTCTGGCCAAGTGAATTTGAATTCCTGATAGTTACATAACCAAAGGCTGGGATTTCTTTTGTGTACAGTCTGCAGGCAGCTGATTTCACCCTTTCCTTGTGATCAGCATGACTTTGACACTGATCCGGCTCATTTGGGTACTTCAAGGTGTGGTTTCAGGCTCTTACAGAATTAAGAACTATTGCTCAGGCAAGCATGTTGTGAAGGTAGGAGAACCTCCACACCTGACACCTACAGTTTCAGTCTGTTTAGAGCATGTACGTAGAATATAGTGGAATATTATGGGAGGTCAGTCAAAGCTTTCCTTCACCATTAATCCTGATTGCTGGGTATGCACTTAATGTCATCCCCTTTAATTTTTTTTATAAGTATTGGTACAGCAGAGTCCATTCAGGGCTAATTTTTCTACAAAATAGATAATGGAATCATTTTTTAACAAGTGAGTACTTCTTGTGAAAAAGGGTTCTTGCCTTTGAAAAAAAAGTTTGGGTGCTTTCCTTCTGTTAACTGCATCATTTTAAAAGGAGATATTAAAAAAAGGAGATATTAAATTAAAATTAATTAATATGCTTGTAATTTGAGTAGTTCTAGCTGCTGATAATCACTGGCCAAACTGTTTCTTCCCATCATTCCAATGACAGCTTTTTCTTCTCCCTCTTGAAAAATGTGGAAAGAGTACCTGGGAAGGAAAAAAAAACTCTGCAATGCATGCATGAGCAAAATCTAAGATTTCTAGGCAAATCTACTGAGTCATATGATGTAGATAATAGGGATCCATCTCCTGTGAAGTATATTTTATGGTAATAATGCTACAGGGGCAGATAGTGTCACTTCAGGAAAAGACAAGTGCATACGTTTTGCACAATTGGATTTTGTAAAAAGAAGAGTGAAGTTATGCTTGCTGCAGTCCATGCATGCATCTTTACCAGACATGCTGCAAGCAGCCCAGCTGTGGAAGCAAAACACCCAGCATAGGCTTAGTGATGGTACCCAGATATGTTGCTAAAAACAGCCAGGGATTAAGCTGGGGTCCTTTATCTCAAAGGCACCTCCAGAGCCTGGCTAAGGGCTGGATGAACAGTACTGATAACTCATGTCCAGTCTCTGATTCTTACTGTTTTTGTATTCCACTTCTATTTCAGTAATATTTTTTAATTATCTTTTATTTGCATTTTCTGAATGAATCTGAAACTCTTCTAGAATAGCTAAATAGTAATCTTTTCTGGAAGTTTATTGATTCTGTATGGGCCAAGATTCTCTGTCAGGTTTTACCTGAACAAGTTAGCTCTGATCAAGGCCAATCCGTTCTCTTCATCCTGTTCTAGCTTTAAATAATGGATTTGGAGATAAAGTAAATCATTAGCACAGATGTCTTCCTAGTTCCTTTCTGTTGGTGGGGTTATTTGCCTTTCCTGGTCAAGTTTCAGCAGGACTGGTGTTCATTTGTGATAAACAGGGAATTTACCGCCTCTGTTTTGTGCTGGAAATCCGGTGAGGTGTAATTTGTAATGACTGGGATTCCTGTATTTCCTGGGGTTGATTTGGCAGGAAACACCATCATTTACTGCCTCTTTGTGTTTATCTTTCTCTGAAAACCTGAATGAATGGACTGGAACATGAAAGTGCAAAATATGACTTAGGGATTAATAAACCAACTTTGTATTACTAATGTGCTGTATTCTTACCTGCGGTGTTCCCTTTCTTTAACTGCAAATTAATTATTAGTCTGTGAGGCTTTTTAGTGAAACGCTGTTTTTTCTTTTGGCTATAATGCAGGAAGCAGATAAGTCTGTCCTTCCAGCTGTTAGAGCTTTAGAAATTTATGAAACCTGATGTGTCCATTGCTTGTTATCTTAATGCTAACTTAAAGGTCATAGAAATCGAGGGGGACCTAGGGTAGTACAGTGAGAAGGGAAGCTAAGATGGATGGATTCTTCCTAAGTATTATGTCCAGGCAGACAAAGTTGTTAGCCAGTATCCCAGGGTGATACCCTATGGCCTGTGAGATCCTGCCAGTCACCATTCTGGCCTTACATAGAAAATAGATTTGGAAATGATGGATCAGGTAGGAAGGCCTTCCCCATCTCCATGTTCAATGGTTAAGTGTGACCTCAGTGCCTCGGCCAGGGCTGCCTGTCCCATTGCAGGACAAGTCACCTGTCCTTAGGTGAAACTTGCTTGCTCTTGAACTTTTGAATCTTTTCTGTAAACAATTTGGAAACTTTATTTGTAAACATTGCTGTTAGATCTGATTCTGAGTATGAAGGCTGACATAATAGGTGACTAGTTCACATCCCACTTCTTCCTGCTTCATCGTGATCTTGTTTTTAGTTTACCATCCCCATGGCAGTTACTGGAATGCTGAATGGCAGGGGATGTCCAGAGGTTCTCTAACTCTGTACAGTTAATTGAGAATATAATAAATTGCATCTGAAAATGTTCCATTAGGGAATCCTAATGGAACTATGAATGTCAGTGGGAAGAGGGAAAAGAATCTGTGCTGTGATGTAAGAAGCAGCAGTTGGCAGCAAAACCCTTCTGAGCAGGGGAAATCTAAGTAGGAGCCACTTATTAACCTTGCACTACTTTCTTGAATGTTTCCCAGAACATCTCCTTGGTGCTTCTGACTTGCTGCCAGGACACCAGCTGTGATCACTGTCCAGCCTCCTCTCCCTATGTGAAGTGTTACCATGATCCTCCCCAAACTACCCCCTGCCCTGGAGGCTGCCTGCTGGCAAGGCCTCTCTGCAATGACAGGCTCAGTTGAGAATTTCACTGCAATTAGAAGTTAAATAAATGCAAGCATATATAGTCATGCTCACGAACACGAGTGCATATGTGGAAATAATTCCTCCTTTGCACTTTATCTACCTGGAGTAAGCGGGTTTTGTCCTTTAGTAGTTTGAGAAATTTGTCACTGTTGTCAGCCTGCAGTAATGGCTCAAGACATCTTCAGCAGGTGGAGGCTGGGCAGCTTTATGGAAACTGGCAGGGTGAGGCAGGCTGATTCACACTAGCAAGTGGAACATAAATTTTAAGAGAATCTCTTCAAATAAAAACAGTGATTATTTTTTTTTTCCTTTTGGCCTATAAGACGAAAATGGAAGCATCGTTTCATGAAATTGTCATGAGGGCTTGCAAGTTTGTCTTTGTAGAAGTCTGCTCAAAACAATATATTTTTTTCTGCCTTTTCTCTCTAAATGTTGTACTCCTCTGGAGGCAACCTGCTGAGTAAGTGCTGTTATAAACTGTCCAGCACGTGAAGTTGTATTTGCAGAGATGATTCCACACTAAATATAGCCCATGAATTTCACCTTTGACTCCTGCTAACACCTTTGTATTTGAAAATCAGGCTGTTTAACTTCATGGGGGTGACACCTAGGGTCTCTGGTTCCAGGGTGATTACATGGTTGCAATAACCAGAGGGCTGAGTAACACTTTGTTCTAGCAACATTGTTAATATTAACAATAATTGCTCGTTCCTACGAAACTCTGAAGGCATCCATTTTCACCCTATAGCGATTCATTATCTGTGTAATACTGTTCTTGGGAACAACACAATAGGGAAGCTTCTATTTTCTTTTAATAGCAGATTTTACTTTACTAGAAGTTGTGATCACAGTCAAACTATGGGAGAGTCATCTTCCCTGCCAATGTTGGTGATATTTCTCTTCATGCACAGACAGCTTAATCATCTCACACTGCAAGAGATTAAATGCACCAGGAAGTGCCTCAATAGTTTATTTTCTTAACCTTTTCCCCTTTGTAGCCAAGCATTTTATTACAAATGTAGATTGCAAACCTTCTGTGAACACCAGCCCAGCCTCCTTGTAGCCTGCAGGTGTGCAAGGTCTCCTCCTGCCCCTGGGCTGAGTGCTGGAGCCTTGTACCAGTCTGCCTGGCATCTGGCAGCACGTGGGCATGCCTTGGGAGCAGTCTGGCATTGCACAGCTGATGTTGCACTGGGGCATGTCACCTGGATAGAGAAATGACAGCAGAATCCAGGCTAGACAGCTAATTTCTAGATATCAGAAAGATGATTAATTTTTATGTAGGTCCTGCCTCTAGGAAGGCACCTCCAGAGGACAAGTCAGTCTCTTCTGTGTGGTTATAGATCCAGGCGTTCTGATTAAATTTTTTTTTTTTTTTTTTAATATTAAATCTCTTCTGAAAGGACCAGAAAGATAGAGCTATTTGCATAGCTGTTTGCCACGGGAACAGTTTAGGACTCATTTTCAACATGAACTTCAGCTTATGGCCTGGAAAATGATGTATACTGCATGCCAAGAAGCTTGTGGAAGACTCATGAAGCTGAGGTGGTGTGGAATAAGCCATGAATTTTACTTGTAATGGACAGGTCAGGTAGTGATGACTATCATCCCTTTTGTTTTCTTTAAGCTGTGGCCAGGGAACAGGGCAAGAGCTGAAATTGATAAATCTTCTTTGATGGAACCTGATGCAAAGAAAAAGGGCTAAGTAGCAGATGTATGTACAAGACCTCCGTCATGGCTGTATTAGAGATTAATAAATCAGTAATTAGATCACTAGTGATACTGAGGTAAAAGCCAGAGAATGTTAAAACAAATCAAAAACTTTACCTCCTTCTGAAATTAGCAGAGGCTTTATGTCCCCTAGCCTACTCTAACAACTCCTACCAGCCTGGCAGCCAATATTCTCTCTTGCAGTAGGAATGCTTATGGGCACCCCTTTTCAGTGTTGAGTTAGTAAATGTGCAAATAAAAATAGTAATTATTAAACTCCTGTGCTTCAACCACTGATTTGAAGTCAACTGATTCTGACAATTAAAGTAATTATTTGGCTTACGCAGTCCCTTCTACTTCCAACTCTTATTCAGTCCTTGATGGTATCAAATAATTTCCTGAATGAAACAGCAATTCTGCCTCAATAAAATATTTATGGTTGTGTCAAGTGTTTCCTGACTTCTGCTTTGAGTTTGCTTTTGCTTATTTGAGATTTGTGTTTCTCTGTTGCTCTGGGATGAAGGAACGAAAGCCCCACTTGTTAATGACAGACATGAGCTACTTAATTTGAGGTGTCTGAAATGGCCTTTTAGTTACCTTTAGCTCTCTTCCTCAGGCAATGTCTGTTTGAAAGAGCTAATTCGCAATAGTTCATTTTCCTAGTAAATGAACCTTCTAAGAAATTCTAAAAAAAGGGGGGGGGGGGAGGGGGCAGATAAACAGATTTAAAATGAGTATAAGGTTTTTTTGTTTGTTTGTTTGTTTTTTTTTGTTTTTACCAAAAGCCTTGATTCTCTTACCAAGTTACAGGTAATCTCTCCCCTTCCTCCAGATGAAATGAAGTTATAGCTGTGGATTTTTCTTAACCAAACAAGTCCACTGAACTATAATAACTCAGGATATAAACGTGAAATCTGAGATGGCCAGAGCTGTTTCTTTGGGTTTTATTATTATTAATTTAATAACAGGCTTGTGGCCAACTGGCATTCATGAATTTTGTTGTTGTTTATGAAGACTAAAACAGAACTGAGCCCTCAATAGATGTTTTCTTAATGCTTCTTTCATAACTGATGCAAGACAAGGTGACTAAATCTAATATGCCATAAAAGTTAAGCTCAGCCAGCAGATGCTTATTTTCCATTTTGTTGTTTACCTGTCAGAATAGGACTCCAAATAGGAAGCAGCTTGTACTGCTGTCTTTGGGGAGGCTGCATATTCCTTTCCAAGTAGTTTCTGATTTGGTTTGGAATATAAATTTGACTAAATGCAGCATCACAGCTGTTATTACTGCTTTGTTTTTTTAATCTTGCTACCTCATTAGAAGCTTACTGAGAATCTTCAATGGGTAGTAGTTGTTTCCTCTGTAACTTGAGGAAAACTTCAGGAAGGGGGTAGGAATGGGTAAGAAACTTTGGGGAATTATTTTCCTTTCAGAGCATCCTGCTTTTGTGCAGGAATACATAGTGAAAGCTGCAAATCAGGAGATTTTTTTTTCTGGAACTGGCAGAAATTTCTGCTGTGCTAGCTGGGGAGATGAGGTGGTAATGCCTTGTGGTGCTGGATGTGTTACATCCAGGTTTGTCTTACAGCAGTGCAGCCCTGTGGCTTGATGAGCCTAACCAATAGAAATTTGAAGGAAGGAGACAAATGGCATTGTGTGCTCAGAAAATCTTATTGCATTTCCCCATTGTGATGACTGAATTTGGTGTAAATGAGTCTCCAAGGTTTGTGTTCAATTTCCCTAATGGACAGATATCCTTTCCTTATCTGTGACTTGAGGTTTGTATAGCATTTCACATTTCGGGCTGTTGTCTCATCTTTTTTTTTCTTTTTAGCCTTGATTAACTGTTACAATCAGGTGTATGTCTGCCCTTGCTGAATTAAGGCAGTCGTGTTTACAAAGCTGTGATTCCTGGAAGGGTCTGGCAGCAGTTCTGATTTTTTTTTTTTTCTCTTCTATCAGATGTGTAGAGCCTGACTTCTCTCCTTTTTGTATCACATAGATAATTCATATCACAGTTTTGTTCTTGCCTTGGATTTGGGTGTGAAAAGAAGCCTCCTGCACCTTTTGATTTTGGACAGTGAGTCTGGACAGGATTTCTCTTATCTAAGCAGTGTGCCCTGGCCACTTACTTCATCCAAAATGCATGAGCAGAACTGAAGCCCACCAAAGGCATTAACTTGTAAGTGTATTTCGGCAAGGTCAATTTAGCTACCAAGGTATCTCTTATCTTTCCTAGAAAAGAAAACTAAATAAAACCACCCTTTTCTTCCCCCTGCATCTACAGGAGGAGCAAGGCACTTTTGAAGAAAAATAATTTTTGGTGATTACACTTCATGTAACTTGGTTTAAGGATTCTGGTTGCCACCAGTCCTGCACTGGAAAATTCCCAAGGGTGGCTATGTAAGAGGAAGCTCAACTGTTAAACTGCCATGACATGAGGGATGGCTCAAAAATTAAACTCACAAGCCTATGGAGCTTTATTTGGTTTGAGTTGTGCTGCAGCTATGAAGGCTCAGAGAAGTCAAATGGCAGAGGGGAAGGATAAACCCAGCTCCACCGTCGCAGTTTCCAGTTTCAAGTATCTGGCTTCCTGTCTTGTAAAGTGTTGTAAACATCTGGGTTACTTGTTAAACTGGGATGAAATCAAGTAGTGGTGAAGTGGAAGGATGTCACGATTGTGCCTGACCCAGATGCTAGATGGTTGGACAATGGGCAGCAGTGTATGCCTCTGCCTTATAGCGGTGGTGGTTGGCAAGCAGGCTTTTGCTCTTGCTCTTTCTGAGCCTGAGCAGCAGGTTACAGCTGGAACTTCTTTGTTGAGCTGTCTTTAAAAAAAAGTTAGCCATATGAATAATATACAGGGGAGATGAAACAAAATGCAATGCATTTACCACTATTTTTTCTCATTCTTGCTTTCCCAAATTTTACTCTGACTAGCACATGAAGCTTTATCACAGTCCATAAATTTTCCATGGATTGTAATTCTTTCACTCCTCCAGATTGCTTATCTGTTGTCACCTTTTCCCTCCACCCTCTCAATCTCAGTTTTGTCTCCCTCTTTGTTGTTTTTTCCTCCTATTCTGAGCAATCCCACCATCCATGGTTTGTTTTCATTGCAGCCTACAGAATTGGTTTCTTGCTTGGGCAAATTAATATTTGCTGACATGTGTGATTCTCTTCCAAGGAGCTCATTGGTCTGGGCAAGAGTGCTTGCATTTAGCTCCCTTTATTGTGCTTGAAGTCTCTTCTAGCTGCCTTTTATTTTATTAGTTTAAATTTTAATAAAAATGAAAGATAAATAGGAATCCAGCCATGTATCTTCTAAAGCAATTTTCTTGCTGATAGTTCAGTACTGAACAGTATTCAAACTTTGGCTTATTTTTCTACATTAATCCCAAAATGGCAAAGAGTTTTGGCTCTGTACAGTATCTTAGCAGGCAGCTGGAGGCCAGTGCAAGTATGCAATGCCTGAGTCATGGTACCATTCTTGCTTTCATAGGTGGAATTATGATTATTTTTATTGGGAGCATGACTGATTATTTACCTCCACTTTGGGTTATTAAATGCAGTGCAGCTGTCTTGTTCTCGCTGAACAAACAAAAAGGCAGCAACTGTCCCAAAGAGCTTAGGAGCTGAAAATAATGCCAAGGTGACAGATGGCTGTGGGCAGATGTGGGAGCAGACAGACACAAGTTCAGATGCTCTTCTTAGAGTAATTCTCCAGCAATACACACTTTCTCTTTGAGAGAGCAGAAGATGTGGTACCAAGCCAGCAACTGTGGCAAATTCAAAATGCATGTAGCATAAGGGATTTTCTTTTTCTTTGTAGCTGTGTGTTTCTTATAACAGGAGCCAAAATACCTGCTGCTGCCTCCTGAATGTAATCTCAGGCAAACAGACACTTGATGCACTGTGTCTGCTGAAAGGGTCTGTGAGAGTAAATATTAGTATGAGGTAAGAAATACAAACTGAAACTCAGTCTGGATGGGGAAAAAGCAGTGAAGCACCTGCTCACGTGGGACACTGAAAACTGAAGGCCTGATCCTGCAAGCCTGGCTTGCCTGGGGCCAGGTTTCAGCAGATGCCCTTGGATTCAGTGGGATTTTGTGGGGCTATCACTTTGGCTTTAAATTCAGGGAAAGGTGTAAGTGTTTCTACTGTGACCACTGTCAGCTCAATGAACACACACCACTGGAGCTGCTCAATGCTTTATCAGGGAGGGACATTGGAGTCTTTTGGTACCAGGGGGCTCATAAATTTAGGGAGTGTTACAGCAAAAAAACACCTGTCTGTACAGGATATAATACAGATGTGAGGTAATTTTCCTACTTGCATATCTCTGGGAGTTAACTCTTTCCTATATGCACAAGAAGGCAGTGGAAAAGGTGCCATCGTCTTGTGACTGTGGAGGGTAATGCCTATGTTATGCGATCTTTAAGTAATTCCCATTGCAATGGGGGGGGGGGGGAAGTTTTAAATATTACACTGCAAATTTTCAAATGCATCACCAAGAGAAAGCTGTTGCTTCTCCTGCCTATCGCTCTGTGCCAGGAGACCAGTTTGTCTGGACTCTGAGATAAGTATCAAATGTTTTTTCATAGTCGTTGTCTTGCACGGTATGTCTGCAGACACACAGGTATTTGAAGCTTGATCCTGCTCTAGGCTGAGGTAATGCTTATCAAAAATTGTAAGGGGGCATTGGGGGATCTTGGTTGACTTCAGTGAGCAGAGGGGCTGCCTTTTAAAACCAGATGCTGGCTCTTCTGCCAGTCACACCACTGGCTGGCATTAAAGAGCTCAGAGGGTAACCTGGCAGGGATGTTTCCTCTGCCACTATGGGGATGGTGAGTGCCCCATGAAACAGTGGTGTTTTAGTTTTGATAGACAAAGGGGGAGAATGGTGAATTTCCTCAGCCAGTAATGGCTCTTTGGAAGCTGAACAATATTTTCCAGTAAACAATTCTAATCTTTAAACATTAAAAAGTTAAACAATGTAAGGCCAGGTTTTGGAGAATCTGAATCTTCCATTTATCTAAAAAAAAATGTAACATAATGTATCCAGACATATTTCTAATAATATTCCTTTTGAACAGTGTACGATGTGTTCTGTTTGAAATACCTGGGAACATCAAATTGGGTCCTTTGAGTCTCATAAAAATGCAACTGATTAAAATGGTGATCTAAGAGAACACCATTAGCAAAAAACATAGCTTTGATAAAGCAAAAGAGGCATTTGGCTTTAATGGTAATTGCAAAACCAGCCTCCTATTAAAAACATTTCTATCTAAATTGTCAGAATTTACTTTGTAGTATGCTGAATAAAATAATTAGAAATGTCTCTACAGTGCTGGGCTTTTTGTTATGGGAAAGCATATTGATTTGCTGCCGGGTTCCAGTTAACAGAAATCAGCAAATCATGCCACTATCATTGCATTAGAAATCTTGTATTAATATTTTCTAATTAGGACCAATCAGAAGTAGTACCATCATTAGTCAGATAAACAACCTACTTATTTAAATAAGGACTGTGACTTCTGGACACTTGGAGAAAATGCAAAGCCTGGAAACTGATGTGAAACTTCCACTGAGTGTGCATATAAATATGTAAAGGTACAGCCTTCTGGTTTGGCCCTTTTGCATTGAAACTTTTGCTCTCTTGGACTTCATACTGACCATTTGTGCACTCCATTTCCTTTTTCATTTAAAGAAAAGTGGGGAACAATGGGGTCCCTGAAGTATTTCAGATTATTTGGCTTGAATATGTGACTTAAAAAATCCTGAACTAAATTCTCTTCAGTGCTAGTAATCTTTTCCTCCAGAATTTCTACCTCATTTTCAGTTTCAGAGCAGGATGGAGAAGGCACTTGGCAGAGCTGTGAGCTTCAAAATAAGTCCTAGAGCCTCAAAGAACTGGTGTAAAAGGCAGTGACCTCATGTCCATGCCAAGGCAGGTGGTATGAAATCCTTTGTATTTCTCCCTCAATGTGGTCATTTTTTTTTGTAATTATCATTGTATGGATACAATTTGTAATTATCATGTTATGGATAGGTTAAGGCCTCTACTTTTGAGTAAAGCCTCTTGTCCTGAACCACTTCCATGGGGTGAGGCTGATCGCTGCACCCTCTCCTTGGATGCTGATTGCTTGGTGACAATGTGGGGAGGAGAAAAGATCAACTGCTGAGCTTCAGTTGCCTGTAGGATGCCAGAGGATGATGAGGCACTGCTTGTTCCCCTTGCAGAGGCTAAATTTGACCTGGTGTACTACGAAGATGCTTTGAGAACCTCAAGGACTAAGTTCCTGATGGGTGGCATGTAGCTGGCCAGTCTGGGGTGGTGATTTCTGCTCTGTCTTCCCCAAGTCACTCAACAAGCAGGTGCCTTTGTCCTGGCTGGGCATCTTTGAAGATGAAAAGCTATGTTTTCAGCATCCTATTTTACTGCTGTTTTTACAGAAGCCCATCCAAAGACAAATTGAGCCAATAAAGGCTCCATTTCTTTTAAAGTAGATATATAGGGAGCAGAAAATGAGCTTTTATGGAAACTAAAAACCTTTTGTATTTTCCTGGGTACCCAATACCAGAGGGAAGGAAGTAGCTGTGTGACACTTGAGAGAGCGTGGCTTCAGCAGGCCTCCTTTCTGTCAGAGGAATTGGTCTTTTACTTATCCATACAGTAAGTATTAATCCAACCTCTCAGCAAGACACTGCTGTGGTTTTGACTAGTCCCCAGTAACTTCAGAAATAAAACAGTCTGTTTGGCACAAAAATCACATCTGCCAGCTCCTTTTGACAGATCACAATACAGTAAGTAAATTCCCCATGGTCAGTAATGCTGCCGTGTCAGATGTGTGCGATTCCAGCAACTTTGTCTTTGTTAAGTTTCCTGAAGAAATTGGACTTCGTAGCTGCAGAGCAAAAAAGAATCTCTTTTTAGTGCTTTTTCACACCTGTTTGTCATGTTTGGGGACTTAATTTTCAGTTGCTTGTTTTTCTAGTGGGAGGTGGGAGAGAGCAGAGGGGAGCAAGAAAATGAATCCAATTTGGCAAGCTTATTTTCTTTCTATCCTGCAGCCAAAGCAGGAAGGAAATGTCTTGCAGTTGGCTGCTGTCCTTTCTGGATGTGTCTTACTGTTTAAAGTAAAATGTGATGACTTTGGCCACCCAGGGTTCCATGCCAAAGCTGAGGGTCTCACTGCGAGGCAAAAACAGGTGTGATATGGTGATGTTTTCAAGGAGATGAAGGGATGAGAGGATGAGTTTTCTGCTAACTGAATATCATATTCTGAATGACAGAGGTCTGGAAAATGTGTATCGTGGGGTGATTGAGGATTTAGTGAGATTACCATTAATCTTCATCAGTCAATAAAAAAAAGAATAGATCCTTTCTTAGAAATACAATGACATGTAGTATGTTTGCTAGAGCTGGAAAACTGGCACAGTGCATTTCATGTCATAATATTTAAATCCTCATAAGTTTAGGCACTAAAGTTTATCTGCTTTGTGCTAGTGCATCCATAACTAAATGCATTCTTCTGTAATGCTCTGAAACTTCCTATCTGAAGGCTCAAACTCCTCTGACAAAAATAAGCATTGTTCTGCAGAGATGCTCTTAGGTTCTTTTTCTCATTGAAAAAGAGAACTTCAAATACAAGCTTTATTCTGATAATGAGTTGTTGGCTTATTCTTTTGTCACCACTTTTTACCTGTGTTTTAAGTAAGAAAAATCCAAAAATATCAGGAGAGGTCCCACTTGTACTCTTTTTTGAGAGCTAGAAGATGCTGGATGTGGTCTAGCACTGAGGATGCTGAACGAGGCTGGAGAGACCTAGGTTAAATTTCTTATTCTGTCAGCACTTTGAGGTCTCTAGAAGCAAAAATGTTATGCTAGAGCTAGGCAATAACAATTTGTCTCCATCTCAAATCCCCACTTCAAAATTGGAAAAAATTACTTCCATATCTTACAACATTTTTTAATACAATAGAGGTTGGAAGGTTATAAATTAGTTTGCTGTGGATGTATGGGACCTCTAGGATAAAACAATTAGAAATCCCTGCAGAACTAGCAAGTACCATAACAAAACCTTGGCTGCTTTTATGGTGACAAATAATCAAAAGAATCATTCACGTGAATGTTGCTGATCACAGTCTGCGTGGCTGTGGAAATCAGTTCTAATACGTGCACGGGTTAAGGTGTTTATGTAGAACCTACTGATGTGCCACAGAAGGAATGTTCTCTATTAGATCAGATGAAGAACAGTCATGCACATGGATTTAGTGTGCGGGCCTCAAAGAACAGGCAGAGTTTCTTCACAGAAAAGGGAAGAGTCGTATCAAACAAAGCTCATGCTGACTCAGAGGAAAATTACCTCAGTCAAGCAAACCCTAAGCCTGTGGGGCTTTGCTTGTGAGAAGAGTCCCATCACAGTTTGTAAGCTGTCTTGAGACTGAAAGTGTGCTGTAAGCCATTTGGTTTGGTGTTGAGAACGATGCCCCATTCCTTTGAAATGAGCAGGTGTGCCCAGTCATACTCTGACAACATTGATAGCTTTCAGGGCAGTATCTTGAAGCCTAGAATCTGAATCTCAAATGTAACTTGCATGTAAGCTTATGGTATAATCTTAAAATTTTGCATTCCTGTATCACTTCTGTGATAATAGTCCTTGGGATGACAAACGTGAGCCCAGGCACAGCCTGCAGTCTGACTGTAAAATGAGGCAGGGTGGGTGCAGGAAAGGGAGCAGAGTCACGTATGCATCCTCCTTCATGTGCTCACCAAGGCCATAGGGGTTTCAAAAAAAAATAAATAAAAAAGTGAACCCCTCAAACTGCAGGATGTAGTTACAGACAAGGTGCGTCTCTTGGGGTTATTCTTTCATAACAGACTTTGAATGGTATCTATTCTTTCAAGTTTGACTAAGGAATGCAACACTTGGATTTGTCAACCTTTTGCTTAGGTGACAAACTTCAGCTTCCGTGCTTTGGAGTAGATGCTCTGGTCTTGTGGATATATCTTTCGTATTTTTCTGGTACTTCAATTCAGGAATTGTGCTGTTCTGGTAAATGTCAACTATTTTTTCAGTCACAAAAGTTTGTTGATGAGTATTCCATAATAAATCATTCTCTAAACAACCGAATACCCTGTCTGGAGACTGGCTGCTACAAGCAATTTGAGCAGCATTTGGCACCAGAATTTTGTGAAATTGTCAGTTCCCACCTTCTTGAGTGTTCACAAAAGTTTGCAAAGTTAGAGAGTGACACTTCTTGTTTTTCAGCCAGCAAAAGAAGCTATTCTGTGGCTAAAAAGATAAATTTAGTGTGAGCAAAATCTTATGGTATTAGTGATTTGCCACACATGGAAATACATTAAATGGTGATGTTATTTTCACCTTACTAGAAAATCCATCTGTCTTCAGTCCCATTAAAAAAAGAAATCAGATGGAAATGCTATAGAGAACAACAATTCGTCCAGGAAAATGTCAGCAAATCTGTTACCTTCCTTATTACTGTCATGTAAATACTGATCAATTCAGGATTTATATAGTAAAAAATAAAAAGTATATGGAAAGAAAATGAGAGAATTGCAAACCTTATGTTTCCTATTTTGCCACAATCTGATGAATACTTGTGATCCATGCTACTAGAAGAAAAACCTTCACTCTTTAGCTGCAATTCTGCTCATAGAAATTTCTATGGCTTCAGTAAGTTTAGCTGAAATATTTGAGCTTACATCAGCTCAAGACTTGCCGTTAACTTTGTGCAAGTGTGTATACACTCACAATAACCTACTTGTATCCTACTTGTATAAATGGCTGCAAATAAACATTCATTGTTTGGCTGCCTATTTTTCATTGGACTTGCCTGTGGTGCTGCAAAATTCAGGAATGTGTTGAGAGATTTTTTTTTTTTGATCCTGAAACCTTATAGATGCAGCTGAAACGCCCCCATACACTTGAAGAAATGCTAGAGACCTAAGGATGAGCTGTTTTCTGCTGGGTGTGTAAAGCTTGCCATCTGTCTGGCCTGAGGTACAGTGCAAAGTGCATTAGTGTAAATGTGTATCTGCTGACTCCTCAGCTTTACAAATGATTTCTGGTGTTGATGCTGGTTTTTCTCCCTTGCAATCACAGCTGCATACCACTCCATTGTCACAGATGCTTTTTTGGCAATTAAGCAAGCTGTTACTGCTCACAGCAAGTCCTGGCTTCCCAGTTTTATTTGGAAACCTTTACCTTAAAAGTGGTTAATTGGCTTCTTTAAATCCCTGTGGGTTGGTTTTTTTTCAAGTTTTCTAATTTACATTGCCATGACTGGGCAGCAATAAATCAAAGCCCAGCTGCAGCTACTGATCTCCTATAACCCTTTTTTTCTCTTAGTTGTAATTTCAACTATAAGCTCAACAATAAGCCCATCTCTTAATCTCAGCATGAACAAATGGAAAATGGTCAAATGACGCACAATTTTAAGCTTCTTGCTGTATAAATTAGACAGAGTGCGTCAGTTCACTGGAATACTCTGACCTTTTCTCCTTAAAAATATTGGGGAGGGGGAAGATCTGGGTTGAGCTCTAGGTTAAGTCTTCTATATTTACAGTGCACAACTGCCTAAGCATAAAGTACCAATGTGTACAGAAGCTGGTGCTTAAAATATATGGGGAAATGGAAGCCAGGGCATATAGAGAAGAAGAGTGCCAATAAAAGCCGGCCTGTTACTAGCTTTCAGCAGCTAAATTTACTATAGTATTTGTATAGGATAGTATTTCCTATCCTAAGTTTAGGGAATAGGGATATGCCAACTACCTGAGGGATTTAAAACTGAATTCCTAATCATTTTCATCAGAGCATTGTCCTCCTTTATTTCAGCTGCGATGTGGTGAGCCAAATTTGGCCCTGGTTCCCCCCGATGCAGGAGGCTGCCGAAGCCAAGCGAAGGCAGAGCTTGGCTGCGTGTGCTGCGGGAAGGGAAGCCAGGAGCGGCGCTGACATGTGGCCATGGGAGCCTGTCGGCACCCCCTGCTCACCACAACCAACGCTCGAGCAAGTCCATTGCACTGCTGCGGGACAGCTCGAGCATTAATCTTGCTCAATGCAACCCATGGCTGTAATTGTGGAGCCAAGTGAGGTTACAAATGGATCTACTGCAAAAATCCCGTTGTTTTGGCAGCCTTACGGGGATGGGTTTCTTGCCATCAGTGCTTATATTGTTACTGCTGTTCGGTTATATCGGTTAGGTTTGGTTTCAAATTGCCTGCTGCCATAATGGTGATCGAGTCATACAGAGCACCCCAAGGTGCTTCATAAACTCAGCAGGTGGGTGATTTTTTTGTGTATGGGCATAGTTCTCTATATGCAATAGACAACATTTGGAAAGGATTTATAATTGCATGTCACCTGATGTTCAATTTAAAAGAATTATGGCTATAAAAGAAGCTTTTTCAGAGTTTCCAGACAAAGATTCACATTATGTACTCATTACTTTTTAGAGAAAGCCTGTCTTGCAAAGTAAGTGCAACCAGTGCTTATTTGCTGTTCTGTTCTCAGCAGTTTCTGTGCCAGCCCTGCGGGGCCAAGCTCTGAGCTGGCCAGTGGGTTGTTTCTTGCTGTCCTTTGCTTCAGTATGGCTGTAGGTGTTTATGTGGAATTAGTTGCTTCACTACTAGTGTATGCTTTTCTTGGCCTAAAAGAAAAAGTTCAGAAATATGGAGAGATAAGGGAAAGGGATGAGAAAACAGGACCTGACTTCAAGGACAAGGCTCGATTTTTACCTTTCAGGGCTATCCACAACCTGAGGTGTGTGAGCTGAAACTACCAGAAAATGCAATTCTTTCAAAGCATTTTATATCTGTTAAGTTCTCAGTATTTCTCTTAGATAAGGAATCACTTGGTAAGATTGAAATGAAGCTGCCAGTGAAAGGCTTTTACACCTGATCCCAGTCAGTCCAGCAATGGTGGTTTGTGATGTTAACAGCTCCTCCACCAAGGCTGTTCTGGCTCGTTTCTGCAGGACAGTGCCCCTTCAAATATCCATGTGCCTATGCCCGATGTGTTCTTGGTCACTGACCAAGAGGATATAGAGGCACAGCTGTGCTGTGGCCCCAGTGTTGCTTATTTCAGTGAAACCAGGAGAATGGTTTCCAAAAAGCCAAGAAAGCTGGGGCTGTCACCACTGGCCACCTTCTCCCCAGCAGCAAGGACTTGCTGTGGGATGTGTTAATGTAAGGCCGGGCACTTTGCAGATTTTAAATGAGTTTCTAAAAGTTAAATTCACAGCAAGCAAAACTGCTGGAAAATGCATTGGGAAAGGGGGAAAACTGATGGAAAAGCTCCAAGTGGGGCTCTAGATTATTAAAGATGCAGGATTGCTATGAGGGAAACTTCTCAAACTACTTCTCAAACTAAATCCAGCATGTACTTCTGGGAGTGAAGTGCCCATGTGTACTTGGGGTCCTACTGCCCTACCACTTCTCGAGCTGAGTGGGATTTGGCTCCAGGCTGCCTCAGGACTCCCTGCCATCCCCTGAACATAACCATGTGCATACAGTGTACCCATATTTATCAACATCATGTTTTAATTTTTTCCTTATACACCTTTGTTAATTCACCTACTTTAGTTTGGGTAGCAGAGCCATAGGACTTTGCCATCTGATACACACACTACATGAGCTCATTTTAAGAAGGCTCAAACCTGCTGTTTAATGCATTATTGAAAGCTGTTCTTTATTTTTAAACTTTCCAGGAAGTTAAAAATAGACCTGATCCTTTTCATTCTATTATAAATAAAGAGAAGATCAGAATTATGCATTGAACACTGTATAATCCATTGGTTAGGGATTACAGCTGGTGAATACATCAGAGTTAACTGAATCAGGTCTATTTAAGTTTGTTAAAAAAAAAAAAATAATAATAATCCAAATTTATTCTTGGCTATTTTTATACTGTCAAGATTAACAAGGTGGTCATGATACTCTTGCTTAGCGTAAGTGTACCTGATCATCATTGGTTTTGAGCTATGGATTTTCATTTTCATCCAGTATCTGCAGAAATATGAGAATGGAGTCTCAGTGGAAATGCCTTGAATTTTTTCTGTTTGTGGGTCTATATTTTTTCAGATTATTTTCTGGGTGAGAAAGGAACACTGAACAGAGAATACTAAAAAAAAAAAATCTTTTGCTATGAACTGAATAGCATTTAAGAACAACCCTCTACCCCATCTGTTATTGGAGCACTCTGCCTTAAAACCTTACATTTTGCTGGACAAGAACAGGAACAGTACAACCTCTGAAAATCAGAGCAACCTTTAGAGATTTGTGGAAGTGATCTGGCCCAGCATGAAGGTGCCTGTGAGCTTCCTGGGTACCAAAATCATCTTTTCAGTTTCTGTGAAAATGACTGTGCTGCTAGGTATTCAAGCCTTAAACAACATTAAGCTGCATAAATGCAAGGAAAAATCCAATCAGTGTTTAATTTATTGCAATGAATTTTCAGAGAGCCATGGGGGGTGGTATGTGATGCTGTGAATAATTAGTCGTTACAGGTGGGATTCTCAAAAGTGCTTGGGGCTAGCTCAGCCCCACTAATGCCAGGAAGATGGATGGATGAATGCTCTAGAAAATCTTGTTGAAATACCATTATTAGAGCTAACCAAGGACTATTTTTTTGTGTGTATGCCCTTGTCTGTGGTCTCCTTTACTGGAGTTTTGGGACCTGGGAAAATAAGCATCTTGTGGTGAAAATTCTTATTCAAAAGATAATTCTACATATCTTGGTTTGAGTTTATTTTCTTCCAAAGGATTCTAAGAAATCATGGAGGAAGAAAAATGGGAGGAAAAATCAGCTAGTTCCACCAAAGCTGTCAGTAACTCAGTAACTGATAAATTGAGATGAAATATAGTGGTGATTGTTCTCTGCTTGCTCAAAAAAAAAAAAAAAAAAACACTTGTGTACAAAAATACTATGGACATGATAGTTCTTTCTTGTGCCATGAATATTAAAGGGAGGTGAACTCTCTCAGCCCACATGTTTTGTAATCCATCTTATGTGCACTTTTGCAGTTTTCTACACCTTAAAAATGCCCACCTCTGTAAGAATAAACTCTTATTGAAAGGTGTTTTTTGGATGTAGACCTACAAATTGTTGTAAGACAAGCTACAGAGTGAATTTATAATGAATGTTACTTTTCCAGAGAAATTATTCCTGTGTGTATATTCTGTTAGAAGAATGAGCTGAGCAAGCTATCCACCGAGAGAGTCATCTTGAACACAGCGGAGTAGAGAAAGTAACTTTGCTCCTACTCTTTGCAGATCTCCTGCAGAACCATTGCCCACTAATTGGAGGAGCTGTTAGGGCCAGCTCTAGCATGCATTGCAGCCTCATATCCCATACTCTGCTGAATGTGATCTCCATATGTGAGGTGTAAAATATTTTGCGTGTGGTCAGAATTGGTGTCTGCTCCTTAGGCTCCAGCTTTTTCCACCCGTAAAATGGAATACTTACCCAGAGAATGGAAAGGTTCAGAGAAGGGGGAACTTTTTGTTGCTAGAAACTTTCCTGCAAGGTGTTCCATATCCTATTGCTTATGAACCCTCTGATCTATATTTACAAATGGCCTTAGAAAGGTAGGTAAGCAAAAATAGTGTTGGATGAAAGGAATATTGCCAGCCACCTGGCTCACCGGCTTAGTATCACATTCAAGTCTTTCAACCTTGCTAGAGCCTCCATGAGGGGTGTTACAGCTCAGGGGATTAGAAGGAATGAAAAGCACTAATTCAGCTTTCCTCACGGAGAGTAGGTTACATCCACTGCTGCCATCAGTTGCAATATGATTTTCTGTTTTCTAATAAAGAGAGGAGTTGGCTGGGGAAGCGGACATGCTAGCTGCGCAAAGACAGCGGTGGCTGGCTACCTCTCAGAGCTCGCATTGTATTTTTGGAAAGAAATTCTGGAACAGCCGATGGAAAAACGACAAGCTAAGAACAGTGGCCACCATTTAAAAGTAATCTGGAGATGTGTTTGTTCTCAAATCACTTCTCAGGCTTGCAGATGGCGAAGTTAAAAGAAGGGTTTGTGAGTGTGGGGTTTTGCTAACACAGGTATGCTTGTTGTTTTATAAACAGTTGTCAGAGCTGATGACATTGACAGGCAAGGTAGGTGATTGCTTAAGGAAACAACTTCTTCAGCACCTTGAAGATCTAAGCAGATCGTGAGGGGTCAGGGTTTCTGCCCCTGCTTAACAGTAGTAGCAGGAAAAAATCCTGTCTGGAATTGGCCCCAGTTCCCCACAAAGCAGCAACTGACTGCCTCTTGTTCTTGGGGTGACAAAATTCAACTTTCCTGCTGCTGTGCGGAAAGCTGGAGCCAGGCCCTGCTGCAGCTCTGTTCTGCCTTTTGGGGGAAAGGCAAGAAGCAGAGAAACATTTGTAAATAGGCTGGGTTATCAGGGACTTCTACTGCAATATAAGAAAATTTGAGTGAAGATTTAGTAAGGGGAATGCTTCTGGCCAATCCTCTGTTTAAGCTAAGTGTTAAACTACTTCAGTCCTTGCCGTCCTGAGCTTCTGCCCATGTGATTTCTGGTCTGTAGCAATTTTTTCCTGTGCATGTGTAGCACCGCCACTGGATGACACCATTCTCATTTCTGGAGATACCATCTATAGCAATGGGCCACAGATTGCCACACTGCGAAATATTTGATTTGGATTGTTTTTTAAGATTCTTATGCCTTGACCTATGTGAATTTTCCACTTTAAAACAGCTGATTAATACTCATGCTACAGCAATTTTCAGTTCCCAGAAGCAGCATAACCTATCAACCTCCAACAAAGCTAAGCAATCCCAGCTGGAGAAGATTAGGAAAGGTCTATGTTGAGATGTATTTAGGCTCTAACTGCTGTGCATTGCTCTGGTTTGTAGAGCATAATTCAGCTGTTTTGTGGGAGAGAAATTTCTGTTGCAGTGCTCTAAGCAAAGGAGAAACACCACCAGCTTTATTTAGATGCAAGAGGCTGACTTGTGTTCTGCATCCTATGTGCTAAGTGAGCAGCTGAAGACACTGAGAGCAGACTAGACCAAGGTCAATGAGCAGCAGCAGTTAGAAAATGCATTTTCAGTAATACTTTTTCCTGACACTTTCCTGACACTGCAAGTACCTACTCACAGCATTGAAAAAAATTCTGTGAAGATGTCTTTATGTTCAAGTTCCTATTCTTACCTAACCTTGAGAGGAATCGAAAGGTTTGATGGAAATCTGCTCAGTTATGGCTGAATTAATAAAAACTAGAGCTGCTTCAAGTTTATATGCGGGCATTTTATGATGGCTTTTGGAGCAACCATTCATTACATGTATGCAGAAGTTGTAATGAAATTGCCTCTAACTCCAAACCCTGTTTGGAAGGTATAATCAGCTGTAAAACAACAACAAAAAAGATAAAAACAAAAATAGTCATAAACATGATTTCCCCTAATGTAACAACAGCAAACTGTTCTGGTTGTCTTTTAGTATTTTCACATTTTTCTAAATATATGCTGAGAAGAAAGTGCAATGCAATAGAGCTCTTACTGTCAAGAAGTGAAGGCAAAGAAGCAAAGAGAAGAGCATTTGAGCTTACAGAGCTTTCTTTTACATTAAAAAAAAAAAGTCAAGAAGCTGCTTGAACAGAAAGATAACTTTCAAGCAAGCAGTCTGGAAATATGGGTGTGTACAAGTGGGCCTCATCACTTACTGAGCTGTAAATGATTAGGTCTGTAATGTTAAGTGGAAACATAACAGAAAAGCTGCTTAAAAATAAGCTTTCCAATCTAGAGGTCCAGGATCTTATATTTACAGAGTTTTATGAATGCCGTTTTTTCCTTTCCAATACAGTCTGTCATTGGTAGAGAAATTATCTATCTATCCTACTTCTCAAAGATTTATTTGCTAATCTCTTCTAACAGGTGCTTTCCAGGCATATGCATACCTATCCCTTTGTTAGGATGCTCTGGATCTGCTTTTGGGACTCTTTTTTTGTCTGCTCTTAAAACTCAAGGCCAAAAAAATTGTATTTGTCTGCCTACTGTTAGGTACCTAAATCGGTTTCATGTGTCACATAGAATAAGAATACAAACGTGTGCTTGTAAAGGGTGATTGTAAAGCTAAACTTGCTTTCTATTAAGAGAACTATTTACAGAATGCAGCAGCTCAAAGTCTGGCCAAACTTACAAGATGGGTTTATGGATGCCACCTCCAACTCTTCCCTCTGTGTCTTCTATGGAACTTGGAGAAAGGAAAAAAAAAAAAAAAAATGGTTATTTTTTTTCCCATTAAGCCAAACTTGTTTTGATTCTTTTGCTTGTGGGGCCACCAGCTCCATATGGGAGCAACTGACATTGAGTTGTGTGTACAAGTGAGCCCCTTTGCTTATTGTTTGCTATTGATTCCCTCAGTTGTTTCAGAACTCTACTCTTCAGCTAATCAGAAGCCTCTGTGTATGATGGGTGATTTTTTTCAGCAAGGCTTTTCTTTTTTTCACTTTTTTCTTCCTTACAAGTCAAATGTTCAGTTCTGTGACTTACGGGCTTCTTGAAATTAAGTATTTCTAATGTTCACTATTAATACAAATACAGGTACAGGAACATGTATTGGATGTATAAGAGGAAAATTTAGGTAGAGGAAATCTGGTCACGGCTATAAAATCAGTTTTGTGGCAGAAAGGGGAACCAGAATCTCTTGACTCCTACAAAACCTCTTGTTTGAATAATACTGTATCTGTCTTCTCATCTTAGGAATTATATAATTTGTGTGAATTTATCCAAATTAATAATGTCCCACCAACAGACCTAAAATAAGTCTTATTTACTTCAAAAAGTGAGAGGAACTGAAGCTTCTATCTGTAACTGGGAACGTATGGCCTTTTCCAGATTGTAGGGAAAAGGTATCATATGAAGTATTGACTTTTTTTTTGCTTTTCATTGCTTTGTTTGGTCTGGAAGGTCATTGAAGTCTCATACCAGCAGAGATCATGACATCTTTTAGAGTAAGAAATTAACTGGGAGAGCCTAAATGGTTTGTCCAAAACTACAGATCAAGCCTATAGAGAGGTCAGTGCATCTGTGATAAAGCTGCTGAAAGGAATCAGTTCACAGGTGAAAAGAGGACCCTCTCTTCTTTGTAAGGAGTCAGGGTGAGGAAATTGGAAACTAGGCACTGATGGAAAAAAATAACTGCCAGGTTGGAGATAAGTGAATAAAAATACACTGCCAGAAAGCAAGGACAGCTGTGGTGCTACACCCAATGGCAACTGTGGAAAAACAAGGCTGTAAAATAAATATACACATGGGGAAAGGTTAGGCAGGCCCTGCTTTCCACCCTACTGTTACTGTAACCCATATAACACAACACCTTGTTTTCAGCTGTGAGCACAAGAACAGTGAGCCTTTTGGTGTTAGCTAATGGAAAGGATGGATGGTAGTTTGGGTCATTCAAAATTCACTGCTTTGGTCTGTCTGTCTCTGCAGATCTGTGATCCTCAGCTATAGGATAGAGGAACTGTAACAAATACCACATGAAAAACCTGCAGTTAATTGCAAAGCTGTATTTCAGGGAATAAATCTGCCTCTGGTGAGGAGAATGGGCTTTATTTTGTAATGAGTGCCTGTATAAATACCTAGCTGAAGAAGGATTTTTAAATTCTGTTTTCCTCTAGAGGTGCACAGGTGGCTTTCAACAACAGGATGAGAAGTTGTTGTGGTGGGGTGTGCAGCTAAGAACAGGGCAGGGTGATGGTGTGGGTCACAGCTGAGATGAAAGGAGGGATGGTGCTGTGGTACTTCACTATAATCACAGACTACATGCAGCTGCTGAAACAAAATGAAGCAAAAGTATCCTCTCCCTCAGGACAGACATAGCTGCTGTGGCTGCAGATACTGGAGAAAGGCTGAGAGCTCCTGGGCTGATTATGAAAATAATCTTAGTGAGCCATGCATATTCATCACAACACTAGAGATGGTAATATCTTCATAAGATGGTAATTTCAAATGCTTGAAATCACACTGAAACAACATTCTGGTTGAAATCACGCATGGCAATTGGATTGTTTGGATTTCTCTAAGGAAAGAACCTTCAGTCTGAATTTCAGTACTTTGCTGCTGTGAAAACAGTGAATGCTGATCTTAAGCTTGTTCTTTAGTTTGGGAATTAGTGGTTTTCAAAAGGTTAAATGTTAAAATTATTTAAATGACTCTTTCTGTTATTTCATACATGGCTCTAAGACAATTTTAACTTTGCCTTAAATGCATTACTCTGTCTGCAGATTTATTTCTTCATTATTATATTTATGCAAGCCCAACACAGGGTTTAAAAACATTACATTTTTGAGTACACTCATCCATGAGAATGTTCTGTATTTATCCTAACACGGCCATATCGTATATCATCATTCTATCAAAAATAGGTACAAATCAATTCTGCCTAGAGCCTTAATTAATGTAAGGAACTCAGTGTTCATTCTTTACTAATAGAAGTGTGTGACATGAGACAAAGGTCACTTGTCCATTTAATAAAAATGGGAACCACTATAACTTCACAATTAGTTCCATCACCAAAAAATACTCAGGTTTTTGTGCTGTTCTAAGTGGGAGCATTGTGAGGTGCTCTATAAATGGACACAACATCAGAGGTCAGCAAGCCACAGTTCAGGAACTGGCACAGAAAAAGGTAGAAACAATAACAATGCTACTTTTATAGCTTTTTTTGAAAACTTTGGCTACATGTGATGGGGAATTCTAAGCACAATCTAGGCAAGAGAGAGGCAACTGCTGAAAGCTTCCATTTCCACGGAAGATCTGCAAAACAGTTTTAGCCATGCTGTCTTCCGTTCCCTCTGATAATTGATAAAGCATTTGGCTCCTTTTGCCTGAGGATTGCAGGTTTAAATATCGGGAAATATTTCCAAAAATCAGCCCCAAATATTCTGGGGAGAAGAAAAGGCAGGAAAATTACAAACAAGTCTAACTTCTGTATACCAGGATTCCTTCCCAGCAACAGGCTGGATGAGGGTCGTTGCTCAAGTCTCGTACAGTCACGCAGGTTATTATTAGAGTACCGTTGGTGGTGCTATTTAAGAATTTCCAGTATACCAAATGGTAACTTTAGTTAGCATTGTTAGAAAAAATACCACCTATAAACTATTTTAGACTTAAGCACATCAACAGTTACTAATACAGTGCTTTACAAGGCTCAGTAAGCTATGGAGCTAAGCTCTCTGTTGGTAAAATAAAACCAAACAATATTTAGCCTGCAACTGTGCACATACAGTATATAAAAAGTTACTTAATTTTCCATAGGGAGAGGGAGCTTTTTTTTTTTTGCTGTAATTATCAGGTAGCAGTTGTTGTGCTTGCAGAAATGTACTTGCCAGTTTGACAAATGCATTTAATAAGATTTATTGTTCAACATCTGACAAAGACATGTTTGTCCCATTCTAATTTGATTATTTCATGCATACAAAAACAAGCACTGTATTCATAAAAAGTTGTGCTAAGTAGGCTGTAACAAGTGATGCTTGTACAAAAGGCAAATATGTATGAAATTAAACAAGTAAAAATTAATACCTGCAATTATGAGGATCACAAAGGAAAATGACTAAGCAAATAAATATGCAAAATGTCAGTGTCAGAATAAAAAGTCTGCCATTTTCTATTGTTTGAGTGTTTCTGCAGAAACAAAGAAAATTAAGTGTCAATCTGTCTTGATTATTGAACTGATTATATTATTGGACTTAACTGAATATTGACAATTCCAATTTCTCCTAAACATTTTCAGGTCTGCCTAATGACATATCAAGGGCCTGTGTCTTTGATGTTTTGATACTGAAGTTTGTAGATGCCACAGGCAAAACCTAATTAAGAGGTTGTAATCAAGCCATATCTGAGCCTTGACCCAACATTCACTGAAGTCTATGATAATCCTTCTGTCAACCTCAAGCAGTGATTGCTCATGCACTTTCAAGCAGAGACGTACCGCACTCAAACCGCTCCTTTATTTACCGTGTTCCTCCAGGAAAGAGCTGATTCTGATGGTGTTTTAGAATTTCCAGTATTCATGAAGAGCTATCAGATTGCTAAAATTGTTTAGGATCACTCTGTACTGTACATGACATCTTGTAAGCTTAAAAACATTGCTGGCATTTCTTTTTCCAGTAATCACTGGAGAATGATTTGGACTAGGCTCTGTCCCTGCCAGACACAAAGTTGCGGAGCCTTACTGTTTTGGCAAAGAGTACAAACAATTTCCATTGTGTTGCTCAAGCAAAATATATATATATATGAAGCTGTTGAATCTTGCACTTTTACATGTCTTCATTTGGCAAAGGAAAAAGTAATCATTAAACAAATGTATTTATCTAGCAGGTCAACTCTGATGTATCTTAGCAAGCAAAAGCTATTGTTACTGCATGTCTATCTGTGAACTCTCTTAGAACAAAGAACAGAAAGCTAATGCTGCCAATGAGATTTTATAGCCTTTCACTGTCTTCCAATACCTTTGAAAGGAATTATTCTCTATAATGTACCTCTTCCTAATTTACCTTTGGAATCCCCCTCCACTTTAATAAAGTAAAAGACCTTTTCATTCCATTATGATTAGTCTTGGGGCAAGTTGATGTGATTTATGGAAGGCAGATACAAGCTCATCCTACTTCTTGCTTCTGCCAAAAGCCACGTAGGCCTGTAGTTATCCGAGCCTGGGCTCAGCATTGTGTGCATAGCAGCTGTGTGCTGTACGTTTTGAAGATCCTGCTGTCTTGAAAGACTAACAGGCTTGTCTCGCACCTCAGCAGAACACGAAGCAAAGCCTGTTGTATTCCCAGTGAGTGGCTTCCAGGTTTGGTACTATCACCTGTCAGATTCTTATCTGCAAACCTCTTGCAAATTATGAGGCTGGTTTTGATAAAGGTGTAGAGGGGTTAATTAAATTAGTTATGTCCAGGTGTAAATAACAGTACAAAAGAACCAAGTCTGAGTGCTGTCAGTGTTGTGGATGCAGTTTTCCCACAAATCTTTCTTTTGCAGCTCTTCCTTTTTAATGAGTTTCATATCCTACTAATCCACTTTCTCTCATTTTATTACAAGCTGGAAGTGTCCAAATCTTTCCCCATCCGTATTCTGACTGTACAATACGTTGTGTTTCCAGTCCAGTAAAACTTAACATTTATGGCATTCCAAAAGCTGTTGCCCATTAGCAGTTTCTCAAGCTCCAGGGTGTTTTGCAACATAGCGGTCTAATGATTGAGGGGAAAACAACATAATCATGTGCTGACATTCCGAGTTATTTTATAAGCCACTTTTATCTCTGACACCCTTTTCCTCCCTGCCGTGTTAGTCTAAATCTGCTCCATCCACTGCTTCTTCATTGAAGTGTTTCTGCAGTTGAGCCCAGAGGTCCTCCTGCAGCTTCTTTGGGAGGCAGGGGATCTTCCATACTGTAGGGCACAAACCTCTCATACACAAAAAGAAAAGGGATTTCAGCTACTTATCAGCTATCAGAACTCTGCACCAGAACTAGCCTCACACACATTTATTGGCAGGTTTAATTTAACAGAACAGTAAATATCTGTGGCTGGCTTTCTGGTGTGCAGTCTGGTGTGCAGAAGTGATGACGTTGCTGGACAAGTTATCCATAGCTCTCAAATGGGCTTGGGGTACATAGCTCTAACAATGGTTTTCCTGCCTGCATTGAACAGTTAGGGGGTGCTCATACTACTGCATATTCAGAGGTGTTAGTATGTCTCAGGTACTACTTTTGAATGGGGAGGCTTATTCACAGTAATTTAGCTTCCCTTGTATAGCTGTTCCAGAGGAGTGAGGTCTCATGGTTGCATAATTCATAGGTGATGAGTAAGAAATCTGAGTTTCAGCACCGAGCAGAAGAGAGCCCACAGAACCATCTTCCTCTAGTGAAGGGGTTTTGCAGGATAGCAAAGCTGGAGGGCTCTCAGTTTGAAGCAAATGGTAGTGGTAGCGTTGCAGACTGTGTTTAGAGGCTTTCCTGCTTTGGACACCGTCAAGCAAGTTTGGTTTCCTCCTGAAGGTGTGGGTGGACAATGTGCCCCAAATCCAGTCTTTTTGCAGGGGGTTGGTACAAAATATCTCCCTGTGGATGTGTGGTTGAGCTTCCCTTGGTTTTCTAAGCTGTGGTAAACTTAAAGGTTATGTACAACCTGAGCGGTGCCTCTCCGCAGCAGCCTGAGTAGCTGATGGTGCCTCATCATTGGAATATGAAGTTCTAAACTGGCCCAAGTTCCCTGGAAAACTTTACAATTGCGTTGTTTTCTGAATAAACAGATCAACTTGCAACGAAATACCAAACTAGTCAAAAGTTTGCATTACTTTGGCTAGTTTTTACAGAAACATCCTAAATTTCCTTTTACTAAGATGAGATTTACCTGTGTATTTACAAATCAAGTAGTAATCTCTTAAGTGAAATTATGAATTTTCCTATAATCCCCAGAGAAGAGGAGGAAAAGTGCAAAACTGAACTCTAGTAAAGTCCTTCCTCTTACACAATGCAAAATGAATAATGCAAAGTAATTTAGCAATGTTTCTGTTTCCTGCTTGATTTCTTTAATCCCCCTAAGAAAAGTTAGGGAATCAAAAGTGATACTCACATTCAACATGGAAAGTTTGAGGCAGTGGAAAATCTTTTTTTTTTTTGTCAGTGATATTTATAATTTGCCAATTCACTGACATTTTCGGCGATTGCTATATATGCCAGTAAATACCAAACACCAAAACTTGGATGTAAGGCATGAGAATAGGATAGTAAAATGATAGGGATTGTTTTATGTGTGAGCCAAGTCTGTTACCTTTAAATGAGATTGATCATTCTTAAGACAGATCAACCATTTCTGTGGGTAAAAGTTTTATAAAGTCTATTGTCTTGTTAAACTATGGAAGAGGCAGAACTTGAACTCACTCTTATAAGTATCTGTCCAAAACTGTACAGTTCTGTTTATGGTTATACACATGAGGCCAAACCACTGTGACTTCAAAAAGAGTGTTCAGAAGAAAATAGAACTCTCGTTCATTCATTCCAGAAATTAAATTTAAAAATAATTAAGTAAATTGAAAAATAAGAAATTTCTGCATTGTTATATGTTCATAGTTTCCAGTGTTTAGATGTTAAAATTGTGGTCGTTTTTCTTGGTGGCTGACTAAAGAAAGAATAGAGAAGGGAAAAAGGTCCAAAGGGGATTTAATTAAAGTATTAAAAGTTATGAGGGGCACAGCTGTCTGATCACTTCATTGTCCCTCAGGGAACAGTCAAAGGGTCAAGATTAATGACAAATACATTTAAAGCATGTCAAAGGAAAAATATCATACATGTTTAAGCAGCCTTTGGAATTAACTGTTGCAGGAAGCCACATGAGAATATGGTAGAGCTTGACTTTTTTTTAAGAACTGGATTATTTTATAAACAGTAATAGCTAGGAGGTAATATTTATATCTTGACGTTTGACAGCTCTAAACTGAGCTATGGTGCTGGTGCTAAAGTCTCACAGGCTCTCTGCACAAACAGAAGTGGATTTTGCTGTCCAAAACAGCAAAGCCCTACAAAGATAAGTCACAAATCTAAATGAAATATAAGAGTACGTAAATTAAAATTAACTTAGAATTTGGGTCAGCAGATCATTTATCTTTTTAAAGAGTACCTGTTGAGATATCAGAGTCTGAATCTTATATTCCGGGACACTACGAAGTCTTTGTACCTGAAGGTACATGTGGTAGATCTCTTACAGATTGCCTGACTGCCACAAATTTATCAAGAAAAAGGCAAAATATTAAAAGTTCTGGTGAAATACAGCTTGTATTTCAGCAGTTCATTCATGTAGCAGCTGGGATGCATACCCTTCCCAATAGTCATTGAATATCTGGGGACACTTTTGCCACAATTAATCCCCAGTGCTTCTGTATTAACACTTAAATATACCATTAATGAAGAGGCAACCTGCCTAAGATACTTGTAAGCAGTGAATAAAGTGTCACCTACTGCAGCATATTAACTCAAAATACAATGTACTGCTCCTAGGGTTTATTCTGTAATCTCATTTGGCTCCTGAAGAAAATCTGTCCATCTCTCCCCTAGTCAGGCATTATGAGTCAGTCCCAGGTTTGTAAATGATTCACATGTCTATCCTTAATTTATTAATAGCATAGCAGTTGCAAGTTGGAGCGAAAACTGACAAAATGCAGGTAAACTTCTTTCCCCTCAGTCCTGCCCCCAGCCTGTCTTTGCAGAGGATTAACCTTTGCTCAGCACTCTCCTATTCTCATCTTCTTGTCCTTAGTCTTATTTTCAGAAGTTGTATCCCTTGATGTTTTCTCCTCTCTCCTCATGTTTGGCTATTGCTGTGACGGAGCCAGTGAGCTGGATCACAGCAGTTGTCATCCAGCTCCTCTCCTCTATATGATGTTTCCACCAAAGATCACAAATTTCTTTTCCAGATGTGCTCTCTGTTTACTGAGCGTTAGAAGTAATGCGAGTGACTTAGTCTTTCTCCTGAGCTATCTCTCATCCTCCTGGATGGACAAAGGAGGTCTCCATATTTTCCCCAGTCCTAATTAAGGCATGCAGTGCACTACTGTCCTTCATATTTAGGAAGAGATGCCCAAACACCTGTCCCTTCTACAAGGCAACTCAACACCCATTATGTTAATTTGAGTCAATGAACTGGAAAAGTCACACAATAAAACCTTGCAGCATATAAATAACAAAATACTACCTCCTTGTAGGTCTTTGTGTCTTCCTTACTGTAAAGCTACAACAACCTTGAAAGACAAAGGAGTTGTGCAAGTTCATATTAACTGAAGATCTGACTGCCTTTTATTAAAGTTGTGCTGATTTTTCTTTTCTGTTTAAGATTAGGAATGGGCAGGAAAACTGAAGCATTTAAATAAAGTAACCTTGTGAAATTTGATCCAAGCTGCAGTGGGCTTGTTTCAAGTGTATTGATGGTTTCTTCTTCAAGCATCCTGGCAAGCAACAGCTTCAAAATATTAGCAATTACATTTGAATCAGAGTTGGCTGAAAGTTTGCAAACATGAACAAAATCATTGCAAGCCACTGTTACTGTGTATGTTATCGCCAGGTTGGAATGAAAGCTCAGTGCCAATGCAGTTGAAGCTTACCTTAAATATTCTCAAAACTGCTGTCTGTGACCCTGGAAATTTGATGCAAGTTAAAGGCTGAGAGATACCATATGCTGGGCATGTATTCACTCCCTGACTCCTCAGATAAATGAAAGGTGGACAGAAGGAGAGTGAACACAGCTTTCTCCCATCTCCATCAGGCTATCCTTCAAGGGAGGATACAAGAGGAGAAGCCGAATTAATTGCAGCATGCCATGAACAGTTCTGGAAAGCATAGCAATGGAAAACAAAGGGCTAGTATGTCAGCTGCTGCAAATTAATAGGAATTTACTAAGCCAAAAGAGTTGTGCCATTTTAGCACCAGCTGGGGAAGGATCTGGCCCACTATCTCTCACTTACATGAGTTAAGAAACAGAGAGATTCAGTAACATGCCTCTCTGCTGAGTCAATAGAGTAAGAACCTTTCTTTCCATGTGCATTAGTTTTGCAGCTATGGCAACAGTGTATGCGTGAGGAAAGAGATCGCTTAAAATAGGCTCCTGCTCCTAGTTGGAAAGAGCTGACAAGCAAACACGTGTGGTCACCCGAGAGCAGAAAGGGAGGCAGGCACTATTCTCAGCCTCCCTTCAGGTCATCGGTCTCCTGCTGCTGGAGGCTGGGCCTGGGAAGGTGGATGCATGTGGGCGCAGCAGGGACTCTGCTGTGCCTCAGCACCTTCTCCGAGGCTCTGACGTTTCCTCCTCCTCCTCACCCCTTCCCGCCATGCTGACTCATCTGCCAGCAAGCTGGGATGCATTCAGGAGCAAGAGGCTCGAGCCAGGCTGGGCAGCCATGGAAGAAATTGTTTGCGGCTGGTCTTGTCCGCTGAAGTATTGTAAGGTCAAGGCAAACTCCTTAAAAACTCAAAGGCACAGCAAAATGCCTGCAGCAATGACTATGTGCTATAGGAGGTCCCTCTTCCAACCCTAGCTCTACTACACTGCAGAGAGAAGGAGAAGGCGAGGGAAGTGGAAAATAGTAGCGTTGGCTTGTGAGCTATAACCTGTTTTGGTGTCTGTTAATTAATTTGGCATTGGCTGTATTGCATGCTATTATTAGTCTCTCTCTTCCCCACTGTAACAAATTAGGGCTTTCACATCTGCCTAAAAATAAAATTTTCCTGTCTGCTGGCTAACAAGAAAAGCCAGAATGCAGCATATGTGTAATAAAGATGCACAGCTGTTCTGTCTGTGAACTCGGGAACGTGGAAGGGGGTGTTGTGTAAGGATAATGTAGGTACCCAACTGCAAGAAACAGTATTTCCCAGAAACTGTTGGAAGTAAGGCGTTGTAGAGGGATGGTTACAAAAGACGAAGCCAGAGAGAAGCATCCAGGAAGATTACCAGAACTTAAATGGAAAAATGTTAATTTGTTTTAGTTCTTTCTTTAAGCCAGCCCTGTAAGGTGACATTCTTGATTAAAGAGAACTGGGCACAAGGGAAGGGGTGTCATTCCCCTGATATTTTAGTTAATTCTAGAGGCCCCTAAACTTCAGAGCATTCACAGTTCTCAGTTTCTGCCTCTCCAGTCCAACAGCTTGTACCAAGCCTCACACCAGAGCCATGACTGCCCTCCCTTTTGTCCCATGGCACAACACCCACAGACAAAGCGGTGCAGGAGAGGGCACCCAGGCATCTGTCCCTGGGGTGCACTCTGACCCCAGGCACAGCCCTCCTCTGTTCTAGCCTGTAAGCTGAAGAAGAAAAGTGTGCCTTACTCAGGCTAGCAATGAGAGCAGCACCAAGGCCATAGCTTTATGTGTTTGACATCAAAACATTTCACGGTATTTCTTACTCTAGGGAGTCCCTGTCTGAGATAATGCTCACCTACCGTAGAGCAAAAGCAGTAGGGTTGGTAGCACGTTTTATTGTCTCAGCAGCCATGTGCTTAGTAAGACTTTTGTCAGCTCCAAACTGTTGCTTTTGCTGCTTAAAGTGCTCTAAGCAAAGAGTGAGTGATATGTAATACAGTATATGTGTTTTCATTCTTTCCGTGGCTCAAATAGGCAGGCATCTTGGAGAGAGCAGGTTTGAGCTGGTCTAGCTTTTTATCACCTGACACATTTAGATACGCTCTTTAGATAAGATTAGCTAATGAATTTCCTTTGACAGTGGTATTTACCCTATCTCTGCATTAGTTATGTTTCTGTGATGTAGGGTCCTTGCTTTGCTCTTTTTCATTCTGTCTGCATGATGTATTAATATTGAAGTCTGTTATGTAGACAGTAAGCACTTTTTCTATTTTTCAGAAATTGGTTAAATGGAAACGATCTGTTTTACATTTGCATTTGGCCTCAAAGTGACAGCATAGAGTTGTTAAGTAGCAAAACAATGGGTTGCAAGGCATTTTTTTGAGATAAAGCGGAAAAAAGAAAAGTGTGTTAATCAGATTAATATAAAATGTACTTACCATATCCATACAGATGTGTTAAGAAGAGAGACCGTAGTAATTAGTACATTTAATTTCTGATTTTACGTACAGGAAATAGTAACCACTCAAGCTAGGGAACCTGACTCCGGGGTCACGCGGGGTATCCTGCCAAAGTTCTTTCCCCATCAACAAGATTTTCCTGGTACCTGAAGGATTTTCCTGAGAGGCGTCACTGGAGCCCAGACTCCTGATTACAAGCTACCAAGTCAAACTACCAGACCGTGCAAGAAAAAACAGAAATAACACTCTTGTTTTTCTCCTTTTCTTGTGAATTACATGACATTTCACAGAAATGACTGCAAAAGTTTTTCCATTCAGTCCTTAGCACTGGTTTGGTGACACACTTGGTAAGATTAGCAATTTTCCATGCATTATAAAAGAAAACTATTTCTGAAGCTGACTAAACCTTTCCATTCAAAGACGCATTTTCAGGTTTTTTACAACTTTGCAAACCTTAAACCTTGTTTTAAGGATGATATTTTCTAGGCCAGGAATCCTCATCACGATTAGACACAGTCAAACACATTCAATTTTACATTAGCTGGGCTGTCACCCATGGCTGTTTCTGGCTATTGTTGGCCCCATCATTTAATCTTTTTCTATGCTCATTTTCCTGGCTTTATCTGACAACACACTTCCATGCATTTTAAAAGTGCACAAACAAGATAGTGCTCATCAAAGTAGGAAAAATCCTGAATTTTTTAGAGTATTTGTGTTTTGCCTGTTGAAAATGAAACAGTTAGAAAAGGCCATATTCATAATCAAACAAACTTTGTAAGCAAGCATACATTTTAAAAATGTTTTTCTTTTTTAAAAAAAAACTCATAATTTTAAGTTCATTAAAATTTAATGTGCAAAACATGAAAAAGTTCCAGAAGTCTGTTTTCATGTGCTAAATTTTATGTGCAAAAGCAGATCATTTTTCAACTAAGAAAAACATTTTGTCTGAAAAATATTGATCTGCGGTAATACCATGCATTGCCAAATATGCCTTGTCTTATCTTTCCCAACTTCCACACCTTTATGATGATAGAAAAAGCAACAGCTTTCTCTGTTACTAATGAAGATCTAATTTTCAGAGCCAATGTCAATAGCACTCCATTGCTATTTTCCACCAAAAAAAAAAAAAAGTTCAGTATTCTGTTACATCTTGGTAAATGCGCATATGAACAAAAGTAAGACTTCAAAGGCAAAACTGGACATCAACTTATTTTGTTTTTAAGCTTCCTAACCAACTACAGTAACTACTAAACCTCAACAGTAGGATAAAAGACATCATGAAATGACTTGGTATTTGTAAGAGATTTCTGAAAGCTATTATTAACATCTATTAGTGCAGGATATCAAGAACTACAACTGACTCATGCATGTTCCCTGAGCCCTGTGCAGTTTGTGTAGGAACGTCCTTCCTCAGGCACAGCTCCTGCTGAGAGAACGAGGAACAGGTGGTGATTCAGCACGGAAGAAGAGCTGTGCAACCTTCTCTGTGCTGAATCACAGAACCAGCCAAGAGCAAACCCCTGCGTGCAATGGCCAACACTAGGGCTGGTAGCCTACAGGGCTTAAACATGAGTCCAGCTTTGCAGTGCTGAGCATCACAGGTCATCAATGTGACCTCCATCCAAGTGACTCAGCCATAAAGCTGGAAACCCTGCTTGGGGCTTGCAGAATGTGAGAGAATGAGTTGGGGAACAAATCATGGATGGAGAAGGCAGTCTGGGACTTGCTGCTGGCCAGAGCATGGACACCGATGGTGCATCATCATGCATCATGCTCAGCGCCACATGCAGAAGAATGGAAAAGTCACTGGCTGCTGGCATCTCCAGCACGGAGAAGCATTTGGGATAGAGAAGTGAGTAGCAAAGCAGGGGTACAATAGGCTGGCAGTTCCTGCAAGTCTGAGTCTTGCTGTTATCTCCCTCAAAACGTGGGTTTTTGTTGGCTTTCCACATGAAGTGACACATCAGCATGCACTCTGTGATCCTGTGCCTCCAAGAAATATATGTGGAAAAGACCTACAGGGTTTGATAGAGATGGAAACTGGGAACTAAATCCAAACCCGTTGAAAAACTCCCTTTGACTGCAATGCATTGTAGAGTCAAACTTTTTGGAAAGTTTGACAGTAAATGATAAAAAGGAACATGAGGCAATGTTTTTCTACGTCAGTAAAAAATTCTGCAGGATCCATAGAAGAGATGCAAGTGTCCGTGAAATAATAGCATTCAAACAGCTTCAAAGCTAAAAAAGAAAAAGCTTTAATAGAAAATCAGTGTTTTTCATGGGAAAAAAAAAAAAAAAAAAATGATAAGGGGTCTTGATTTCAGAGGTTAGATCTGTCTTTGTCAGTTAAAAGCTGCTCTGCTCCCATAAAACAACATCGCTAATGGGAAGACTTATACTGCCCGTTTGCCCTTTCTGACAGTTTTCTTAGAGATGGATTGGCCTGAGAACACAGCAGAGCACACAGACCTTACTCTGCTCCGTTTGATGCTCTCCATATCAAAACAAAGCACTTAGTTCTCAAGCAAGACCACCTCATGTTGTCTCCATCATCACCTTGCTGTTATTCAAATACTTGGGCTGATTTATGTTTTCCAGTGTCTTTAGATAGTTGTTTCAGGCCCTGTTCCTAATTATTTTTTTAATGGGGGTATTGTCATGCTATAGATGTATTTGTTTAAATCCTGGCTGACTTTACAGGGACAGTTTTTTAAAGGAAGGAGAAAACGAAAATCAGGGAATCAAAATACACGCTAGCTTTTTTGGGATAGGTGCCAATCTAGTTTTAGCTGGCACAAGAGTGA
Source organism: Oxyura jamaicensis (assembly GCF_011077185.1). Taxonomy (NCBI): domain Eukaryota; kingdom Metazoa; phylum Chordata; class Aves; order Anseriformes; family Anatidae; genus Oxyura; species Oxyura jamaicensis. Next base: position 10,671,146 of record NC_048910.1, on the reverse strand, counting down.
ACAATAACTGTGGGATTATCTGCTCCTTTTTTCATCCAAATAATCACCATTTTTTATTGCATGATATTTCACCTAGCTGCTCCATAGTTCGTAACCCCTCTCTGACCAGCGGAAGAGAGCAGGACTTGTCTTTACATTCAGGCTCTGGCTTCGTCAGCTCTGTTTCTTAGTGGAGACAGATAGAATTAAGGGTAAAAATGAAACCAAAATCACTTGAAATTTTCACCCATAATTTACTCCAAAAGAGAGCTGTCTCTCCCTGTTGTCACCTTTATAATTTACTCCCCTTCTGTGGAATGAGTGAGTGGAGTTAGAATAGCAATTATTTTCCTCAATATTATGAATCATTACCCGTCAAATTTTAGCATTTAAACCACTCTAACAAACAACGAAGAGGATGCTACATCACCAAGCTATTTTTTTTTCTAGTTTTTCCCATATTTTTTAATTATCCAGCATCCTGAGACTTCTGAAGAAGAAGAACATTTAACTGGATGTTTTCACAGGCAACAGTGAGGATCAAAATGGTGATTCCTGAAAATGGAGCTAAGGATTATTACTGAGCATAAGAGAGGCGAGAAGCGGAAGGTGGCTGGTAGAGAAAGTCATGTTTTAATAAGGATAACTTGAGAAAAATCACATTTAAATAAACAAGGATAATTCTTGGATATATTCTCAACCAAAGACAAATCATCAGCCTATTTCCCAGGGTCTTGTCAATCCTTCTTTCCCCAGGTAGCTGCTTTGATTAAATAACAGCAGCTGAGGACATAGCTTAGCTTAGGGTTTGGTGAAAAGTCAGGACCCAGGGATGGGTGGGTCCAGCAGTGCCTGGCACATCTCAGCCCCTGCCTCTTCACATTGACTTTGAACAAGAAACTGTGGCATCCAGCACAGCCAGAGAACATGGGGAGGAAAAGAAAAAGGGGGGCCCCCCCAACGGTCTCTCAAACCTGGACCAAAGTTGTTCAAGTTTACATTCTTTAACTTCTAATATTGGCACCACTGTTAATTCTTTCACTCTGAGAGTGCTGCATGCACAAAAAGAGAAAATAAAGAAAAAATGACAGATGGAAAAAGTGTGCTTTAGCCACAGCTGTTTCCTCCTTCCTTCAAAAAATGAATTAAGTGCCTTATAACCTAAGGGAGAAAAAATGATGGTTTTCGAAGTGAAATATGTCCTGTCAAAAAGTCGGCTATAAAAATGCATATTACTCAGTAAGATAATCTCTCAGAATTATTGCTTAATGATTTAGGATTTGGGTTTTTCTTAACCAATCATTCCTAATATTTCCATTACAAAGAGAAAAAAACTAGCCATGGGTGACAGATTTTAAGAAAAAAAAAAAAAAAAAGAATAGAGTGAGGAAAACAGGCAAAAAATAAAAAGCTAGGGATTTTGCTCACATGTGATGGTGTGCCTAGTGTAGTTGGGGGGGGGGAGAAAGAAAAAAGTATAATCAACTGCTCTGTTAATTAAGGAGGAGATGAGAGCACCTTCCCCCCTGAACCTCTGAGTAGAAGTTGCTGGCTGAGGTTCATCTCATCCGTAATATCAGATACTTGGGTCTGTCTGTTAAGACAGAAAAAAGAGAGTTGCAGTGAATGACTTGTGTTTTAGGCAGACTGAATCATTCTTCAGGGAAGTTCATTTCTCCCCATCCACCTGAAACCCTAAAAAGATTATTCTTAACACAAGCATCGCAGCTTGGTCATGGTAATTAGGTGGGACAACTGCAATCTCCAGTGTTTTACAGAAAGGAGAAGAGATCTAAAAGCAGATCTAGTTTTAAGCAGCACCTGAGCTTCACGTACCCCATTGCCACTGCAGAGAGTATTGCTGGGGAGAGCTTAAAGCTGCTTTGTCATATCGGGGGGCAAGCAGTCAATACAACTCAAAGAATAACCATTACTTCAAGATCTGGTGAGGTTGGTATTGGATGCTCCACCTGAAGCTGTCTAACTGACAGCAGCTGCGTTAAAGGCAAAAGAGTGGAAAGGACCCAGCTTGATACTCAGGGATATAACAGCATTGGTCATCAGACAAATAAAACTATTTCAGTCTGAAAACTGAGTAGACTTAATATGGAAACCAGTAGGGAAGAGTGGATGGAGCCCTAGCTTTATATTTCCTAAGGTCCCAGTTCCACAAATGTTAATATTTTAGCACACAAATGTCTCTATTTCCTTTTATAAGGTAACTTAAATGCATAAAGCCAAGCATATTTGGAAATGGTTGCCAAACATGGGCCTAAAACAGAATTTAAATAGTCCTTTAAAAAATCTGCAACAGAAAAGTAATTTGGAATTGTAAACCATTGCTGCTTGGAATAGAAGACCAGTGTCAAAACAAAATAATCTGCTTATCAATCTTTAATTGAGTCTTCGCATGAGACATGAGACATCAGGTATTAACAAAAATAGACAGGTTTGAAATAAGAAGCAGATGGTCACCCAACAGTTCTTGTCTTGGAAAATAAATGAGAGGAAAGAAAAGCAAATTGACTAGTACTGACGGTTTTATATACAGTAATCTGGTCAGAGATCTGGAAATAGTTGACAATTAATTGAAATAACACATTGCAAATTGTCACCGTATGATGAAAAATCTTCAGGGGGAAAAAAATGTTGTTTGGTCTGGAAATTTGGATTGTACTAAAGTCATTGTAAGGAAAAAATGTAACCCAACTCAACCCAAATTTCCACAGAATTTTCCCACCCAAAACATTTGCAGGGATTTTAAGTACAAGCTGGTATTTCATGTTAGACTTTTTAACCGTCAATAAGTGAAGGTGTCCTTTATCTTGTGTGAAATGCTGACTCCTTCCTTTAAAAAAATCTTTCTTCAAAGTCAAATAAAGCTGCCTGAGAACCTTAACCCTGTCTCTACCAAGCAGCATTGTTTTACTATCCACATCACGTGTACAAAAATAGTTTGTTCCAGTTCAAGTCCTAACCTCATTTCTCATTCACATAGGACACTTATCAGAACATGGCTTTCAGGCCAAGCAAACTCTTTTATAGAATATGTTCTGCTTTATCTCCCTCATAAATAACTCTGTTCTGCACTGGAAAAGAAAAAGGAAAGAGGGGAGGGAAATGCCACCCACAATGAGGCACATAAGTAAAAGAAATCAAACAAAGCAACCTGAAATCTCCACGTTGCCTGATTTTAGCGTGCATTCAAGTGAGGTTGGTTTTGGGAAGAAGCCCATGTGCATGGAATTCTGTTGTCACTGCAACTCCTGCGTTATCAGAAATTCCAAATCAGCAGAATTAGGCACTGAGTTGCAGACTTCCTTTGCCTTCACACATGCCCTGACAGCCCAGTTGTACAGCTGTGAAGCTGGTTTTGCTCCTCAGCCTGTGATGGCTGAAGCAGGGGGCACTTGTGCTTCCCACCCCAAATCAGATGGAAACAGCACAGAGGGTGAGGGGGATTAAAGGGGAAAAAAACAACCTGGCTGCAAAACCTGATTCTTGTAGCCAAGTGGGAATTGAAAATATCTTCCTGTTACATTCTTTCCGCATCTGCAAGGGCCATACTTAGATTTCATTAAAAAGTATTTCTTCTTATCATGAACAGGTTCTGACATAAGCCAGGTATTTGTTAATCCTAACACACTTTCTTTTTTAGCTGGTCAGACTTTTCTTGTGAGATCTTCTTGTTCTGCAATTCCTTATGTTTGTAAAGAAAGCCTGCTGAGATGTGTGTCAGGAACTTTGTGGGAAGATATAGTCCAAAGGTAATATCTAAATTATCATTTTTTTACAAAACTGTTCTGTGCACTCATTAGTAGCAAAGAATTACTGTAGATGTGTAAATAACAGAGTGTGCAAATAGAGATCCGGGCTGTGCGTGTAAGGACCGCGAACAACCCAGGCAGAGCGTGAGCTGCTGCTTTACAGCAAGACTTCTCAGCTGAGTTTTCCTGACTATGAGCTTCATTCCCCCTCTTCTTCCTGCAGCTAACTTCAACCTGCAGCTTTCAAAAACCTTTCTAATTCTTTCTGTCTTGGATAAGTGGATTCTGTTAAACTGGGTTGTTGAATATATTCATTTTATGTTCATTTTATTCCAGCAGATTTTTGCCCATGTTAGTCTTTCCTATAACATGAAGTTAATGGGAGTTTCACCACTGACTTTAGTAGAAGGAGAAAGCAGATTTTTAATCTGCCTGTGCAGTACATTTTGCCCTGAATAGATAAGATGTTGAGGAAAAGAGAGAGGCAGCAATGATAACAATAAAAGGAATTAATTGCTTTTGTCAAGCTGTGAAGAAGAAACTGTTCTCTTACCTTTCTCTATTTTGCCTTAACCAATGAATATGTGTATATATTTGCTCATGTTTGACACTCAAACTGGTTCTTTAAATTGTGGAATAAAAAGGAATGTCCTCATCTGCTTTTGTTACGGTGAAAATGGAAGAGCTGCAAAGCTTAATGTAGCAATATGCTGTGACCTGATACACATAACATTTTCTCAAAAGTCTGCGTGTGACACAATGGCTATGATTAATCATTGCATTATTAAGCAGTGATTGTTTTGTTACTGGCAGGGGTGAAAGTGAAGAAAGAACCAGTGACCTTTCTTCTGAGCCCTCAGATTGTGACGTGACCCCAAGTTATGTCGGGGGGGGAGGGGGTTGAGAGAAACTTGTAGAGGAAAGGGGATGTTGTGAGGACCCCAGGCAGGGCACTGGGGAGAGCACGTGGGGAGTGCAGGGTAGTTGTGCTCATCACCACATCCCAAAAGAGGAGCTTGTTGTGGGGAAGGGGTACAAAGAATCCAGGGAATGGGGACTCTCTCCCAAGAGGTTATTAAATGAGATTGACTTGTTTTGCCTAAGGAGAGAAGTCTGAGGGGAGATCTGACAGCTGCCTGTGAGTGCATCAAGGAGGCAAGCAGCAGGCAGAGGAAAGTTATTTAAGAGAAGAGACAATGTTGGCACGAGAAGAAATGGGTATAAATAGACAGACACTGGAAATCCCTTCCAGTAGAAATAGTGAGGACACATGAGAAAAAAAAAAAAAAAAATCAAGCCAATTTTTAAAATGAAGATCATGAAAATTGATTACATGCTTTCTGTGGCAGCTGGGATCCCTTGCACAGGAGGTCCATCCTCTTTCTACAGAAGTAATTTTCCTTCTTCTGTGCTTAAATTTAAAGCTGGCATCAAATACAGTGGTGCCTCTGCACCATCCAAATACAGAGAGAGTGAGCTGGATACAGGACGTTGCTACCAAATATCTGTGACTTTAGATGCTCCCTCTGTGTGACGGAGTTGGATTCGGCATGTAGCACCGGAGCCCATCCAAGTGCAACCCAATCCAACTTCTGCTGCAATGCATTTTGCCAGCAGAAATGAGATACTTTCCTGACTCTGAAATGTCTTCTGATGTTGTGTGAGCTCATTAAAAAGTCGAGATTATTTTTGTCTTTCTAAGTAAAAGGGAAGATTTACTGTGTTGATCTGATGACCTGATGTGTTTTCTGGGCCCCGCAGTACTCCAGTCTTGGAACAAACGAAGATGAGCGCATCCATGGTTTTCACAATAGCATCTTTTCACTGTGGCACTGGTACAAGTATTGTAGCAGAAGAGGTTTGGAGTGTTGGGCGGCTTGCTCCAGACAGGCAGAGGTTTGAATGGTCAGGAAAAACAGGATAAGAACAGGTTACTTGCACACATCTTTGCTGTTACCCTTGTCAGTAAGTCTAGAGAGGTCATAAAGAGTCTTCACTTGTTATTCCCTGAGTTAGATTTCTGACCTTGTATGTTTTTTGAAGTGTTGGTATTTTTTGTTGGTTTGTTGGTTGGTTTTGTTTTGTTTTGTTTTCCAGCCCAACTAATGAGCTGGAAATGCACTTTGAACTGTGCTCATTTGCTTTCCCTTGAATTTTTGGGTCATTTCTAGTAAGCAGGCATCCCTCTCAAGGGGAGAGCCTGACCTGGTCCAGCACAAGCTTGTTCAAATTCTCCAATGTTCAGTTTATGCTTTTGAAAACTGGCATCTTTTAATAAAGTTTTGCATTTGTTTGTTGTGGGGTTTTGCTTCCTGGTGTTAATTTAGTATGTGTAGTTAAATAAAAATAATCACAAGCTATTTCAAAGGAAAGAAGCCCTATAAGTGGTCACTTTATTTTTTCACACATGAAATGTTTACTCTTTGCTTTTCCCCCTAGTATTAACTTCTTCTACCAAAAGATCATATTTGCTTTGAGTTTTAAACTTCAGTTTCAAAAACTATTGAGCAAAACCTTTATTATGATGTTGCTAAAACAAATCTTAATATGTAAGATTGTCACTTGGCAACCATTTCTGAACAAAGGTCATACCCAGTTCAAGAGCATGGATGTTGGCAGTCACGAATGCAGCGGCTCTCGTATTTTCTCCTCTTGAGCAGTCGTGGTAGGAGGAGGAACGGTGACGTTGGTAGCTCAGCAGGAAATATCTGGCTAACCAAATGTACTGAGAGCGCTGCAGCAAAGATGACTTTTTCCAAACCTGCAAGGCTCCTTGTGCCATTTGTCCTTTTGCACCCCTTTCCGTGACTTCACGCTGCAGACATGAGCTCTTTGGTTTTCTCTTTGAGGATCTTCCTGGCCTGCAGGACCAGAACTCTATTTCTGCCTTGGGCTGATGAATTGCCCAAGTCCTTGCCTGCACTCCCCATCATTTTCTCTTTGCAAACAATTGCTGTCTCCTGCTTTACATAGAAATGGTGCAGGGCAGCAGCAGCCTCATTCTTTTCCTCTGAAAGTCTTTCTACCATCAGGTCTGGATCTCTTACTCAGTATCCTTTATACAGCAGCAATACAAACAGTCATTTTTAATAACCAACCCCAATTCTCCTTCACGTGACGAAAGACTCATGTATTAGAGACAGGTCTCTGAACTTCAGTTCTGATGTTAGAGTTTAAAATATTCTTGAATTGAGAATAAGCATAAATTCTTATTTTTACTTTTAATATATAAGAGATGCTCCCTGTCATATCTGATGGCCTGCTGTCCTATCAGTGTCCCTGGTGTCTCCATGTCTTTTATCAAGAGCATAGTCTTTTTTTGTTTGCTTGTTTTTTGTATCTCCACAAGGTTTAGTACACTTTTAATCTTATTGCTGTTACTTCTTTTATATTTTTCCAAGTTTAGAGGAAGTCATCCAGCCAAAAAAATAAAAAAATGAAACAAAGTGGTAGACTATTGTTTTCTGAACATTTTCTGGACAAATTAGAAGCTCTATACAGAGGCTTAATGCTATTGATTTTTTTTTATTTTTATTTTTTGTTATCTCCACTCCTTGCAAAGGCGTTACAGATTGACGTTTGCTTAGAAAAGTATACTGCTAAGAAAATATTGGACGTGTGGGTGGTGAAAGCAATAAGCTGCAGGTCCCAGGGCAGAGCCTAGCAACAATGGGCTGACTTTGAGCCAGAAAGATTAGCAGAAGGTTTCAAGGCATCGTGACCTCAACAGCCATTTAAAAGCAGCTGCTGTCTTGGAGTGGAATCGAACTGGGTTTTGTGGAGCACTTTTCTGCTCAGCGCTGAACAAATGCTGAGTCTTTGTTACAGCTAGCCAAAGTGGGAAGCTGGAAAATTAGACTCAGATGGCTTTGGGGATTCCACGGGCTGTTGTGGCTCGAATGGACCTTGTTCTGCCCTGTTCGAGGTCACTTTCTCTATGCATATTGTGAATTCTGTGTTTAAAGTACATTCTCCTGCCTGTTAAAAGGTACATTTGTGTGAGCAATTGGAGCACTCACCAGCAGACCTCAGAGCCCTCTCAAGGGCTGGTGTTGGTGTAGCAGGGCTGGTGAGGACTTTCTCCCAAATTCCCCTGTTTCAAAGCATTACTGGTCCTAAACATTTGAGGCCCTGTGCACTGCACCCCATAGCACAGGGAGGGATATGGCCAAGCAGGAAAGCATTTTGACTAAAGGACTTGTGTTTAATTATCAAAACAAATGACAGAAAAATGGGGGACTCTCCCTATGTCTTCAGAATGAGATAGCATGTTATTCATAGGTTCAAGCTCAAGGTAAAATATGATAATGAGGTCATTACCAAAAACTTAGCTTTTACTTAAACACTAGGAATCTATTTAAAATAAATTAAAACCTCATTATAATTTTTTTTTCCTTGTGTTTGAATTGAATTTCAGTCCACAGCCATGAAGCTCACAACTTAAATGTTATTTCAGAAAATTTCATGAAAAAATAAATTTTAAACCACATGCTTTTCCAAGTGATGGCAAAAGAGTGAGTTTGGGGAAGATGCCTTCACCTGTCCTCACCGGAGGGGAGAGCAGAATTCCCACAGGGAAAGCTCATCCCAAGCAGCCCCCGCAGCTGTGCAGCAGTTGCTATGGCAAAGCAGTTTCGTTGTAGTTTTTAAAGCAAGTTGCTGGGTTGTACCTGACTCAGATGGCAGTGAAGACTGCGGCTTTAACAGTGTCACTCTCTTTAATGCTGCCGCATGGAAGTCATCCTCCCAGTTTCAGTGATGCCTGGGTTTAAGAAGCAAGGGCTTTTGAAAAGCTGGGTGGATGTACTGCAGAAAATTGCAAAGGGGCCTGGAAGGTCCCAGGAGCATCAAGAGTATCCAGACATCGGCAGCACAGCTGCTAGGAGAAGCATGGTTTAAGGCAGGCTAAATAATGCCTCTGTCCCCTTTTGATTACATCTATGCCGAGCTCAAAGCCTCTCTTGCTGCATGTCTCCCAAAGGCTGACAGATCTCATTATTTAAACAAAATCCATCCACCCACCCACCTTGGGCATGCCTGCCAAATGGCAGGTGGAGAGAGAGGCCTGCCAAGGACTATTGACATCTATACAAGAAACCAAACAACCAAAAACACGTGAAACATCTCTCCAAAGTGCAGCTGCAAAAAGTATTTTTGCTAGGAGCAGTTGTAGCTCTTAATGACTGCTGAGCCCTGTGCACTTTTAACTCACGTAATCCTTTTTCCTACAACAGCACCATCTTGGAAGAATCAGCCAGGGACTGTGAACATATTTTCCTAGGACTTGCATTCTTGCCATGCATTAATGATACCAATGGAAATGCATGGGGAGTGGGAATACAAATACCGCTACCTTACAGTTCAGATACTCCAGAGGAAGGTTTCCATAGGGATCCAAACATTTGGACACTTACCAGGAGCTGAAATTAGCTTAGGATTTTCAGAAGAGCCCCTGGGGGTTAGATGATTTGGGGGACTTAATTATTTTAGGTCCTTTGAAAATCCCAACCTTAAAAAGGAAAAGCAAGACTCCATGCACTCACGTACCAGCGAGGCCTGGACTCATCCCACCCCACTTTAGACAGCTATTGGGGGTGACTACGTAAGGGAACAATTACTTCTCCAGACAGGGAATGGAAGGACACAGATGCTTCCCCCAAATACTTTTTTTTTTTTTTTTTTTTTTTCCTAGGAGGCAAAGCAAGGCCTAAAGATGCAATTTTCAGGACTCAAGTAGCAGCTCCCAAAAGGCCACAGAGGTACCTCAGCTTTCAGATGTCTGTTTGTAGCTGATTACTGATAAATTTTTATGAATTTGTTGTCTAAGTAGATTAGTCCAAAGTATTTTAAAAAGTATTATAAATAATGACTACTCAGCTACAGGGAAAATCACCTAGTTGAGACAAAAATCAGTGGGACAAATGGCCCCTACGTTTTCCTTTCAGTGCTGGGATTGGCATTTGAAAGCAGGCTGCAGTTATGCAGGACAGTGCACGAGCTGGTGGGGATGCTCCCACCTTCCACCCTTGCCCTGAACACAAATAACACACTGTGGCTGGCACTGGCATGGGTTCATTGAGGAGGTGAAGGGACCATGTCACCTCTGGACAGCAGCTCTCTGAGGGTCCTCACCTGGTAAGGAGGAAAACACTCTCTTATTCCAAACACACTGTGCATTGAATCCAACTCTGGCTGCAACTGAGAGACAGAATATATAAATAAAATTAATTTCATTTTTTTTTAAAGTTATTTCTTTTCCCATTTTTTTTTTCCTCCCTTGTATTTAGATCTGAAATTTGGCTTTGACCAAACAGTTAATTATAGAAAGAAGTCAAAGCTGTGAAATGAATGTGCACACAAGGCTGGCAAGAATTTCAGGCTGAGTTTTACGTCAAAAGTGGTGCAAAAAGACTTATCACGAAACCATTCTGATTTCATGTCTGCATCCGCAGCCAAGGCATAGTCTCCATTAATATCCCGTCTGTACAGTGCAAAGGCACCACAAACACAGTTAAGAACTCCACTGCTTCGTCTGCCAAAGATCCTAATATCTCTCCTAAGCTGATTCATTCAACACTTGCTTAATGAAAAGTTTTTCAGTTTTCCTTTTTATTGTCCTTGAGAAACGATGCCAGGTTTTTCTCCAGCCAATTTCATCAGAGATGACTTGTGGAAAGGGATAAAATTTCCTAAAGGCATTACATGCAGCCTCAGGTTCAGTTGTGATAAATTTCTCCAGCATAAAACGATCAGAGGAGCCTAGGACTGAAACAAAAGATTATTGCAGTATTTCAAGGATATATATAGTTTATATTTGCCCAGCACTTGATGATAACTTTGTTATTTATGAACAATAAATAGACATTAATTTAAATGCACATATCCTTAAGAAACACCTGTGCAACCTACAAACAGGTGGGGGCGGGGGGAGGGAGATCTTATTGCTAGCTGCCAAGGCAGAGCAAATCAGCTATGTTGTTGTTTCACCCTATTGAATTGGTCTGTTCCTAGCTGGGTAAGTAGTGCTCACAACTCCACATAGGCAATGAGAGTTTTCCAGCCTCTGCCCATCCCTCCAGAAGGCACTTATCTGCCTCCCCTTGGGCGAATGCCTGTGTATCTTGACTTTACATAAGGTGGATGTAGAAGGGTTTTAGGGTGTGTTTTGGAAGCAAATTTCCCTTTGACATATGCTTCTTGCAGAAGACTCCTCACTGAGGAGGTGTGCTGTCATTTCATTGAATTCATCCGCTGCAAGGCTCTGCCTAGTGTGCAACTCTGCTCTGGGTTGTGTGGGCACTGCTCAGGAGTGATATTGTTGTGGTCAAGGCACCGGTTTGTAACAAAGCTAAGATAAAACCAGTAGGGATGCTGCTGTGATTGCTCGATTATGTATTTCACAGTGATCGAACAACCCGTTCACCTGAAAAAGGTTGTAAGCTCTGATCCAGGGTGAAATCTGAATGTCCCCTGTAGCTTTCTGCTCTTGGCTTCCTAGTCTTTGTATCTTCTCATTAGCCAAAGAAATGTAAAGCACCTTGCAGAAATACATGTGCGTATATGCACGTGTATATATATATATATGTGTGCGTGCGCTCGGTAGTCAGCTAGGGGGATGGATGGAAAATGTCTGCAGTACAAGGGTTAAAGGGCAGCTGATGCTGTATGGAAAACTTCTCAAATATCCTATTTATAACAGTTCTGTCAGAGGTCAGATTTTTCTGTGTTTTACTTCCCTGAGGGTATTTTTATGCAGAAGGATATTTTGTCAGTTTACACCTGCTGATTAGATGACCTCATAGGGGGTTTTTGGAGGTTTAGGGTCATTTAGGATTCCACTATTTGGGGGGGCAGGGGCTGCCTATTCCTCTGTGCTCACCTACTAGAGATTGTTTTGAGTATTTGTAAAACAGAGTGCAATAGCTAATATTAGCCAGGGACCACTTATCTTTCTGAGATTTTTTTTTTGTCTCTCAAACTTTTCTACATGTGGTTTCTGCACGTGCCTGTTGTTAGGTTCTAAAATGTTGCCTTAAGGTCATTCCCTCCTTACCTGCATCCCCACCCACCCACCCTTCAATGTCCTCCTCTAATAACAGGAATAGCAGAAGGGAAGTTTCATCCATCTGGTGCTTTAACAGCGCACTTGGACTATGGACTTTGAAAGAAGCTGAGTTTGAATAATTACCTGCCTGGGAAAGACCAGCATTTTTCATAAGCACAAGGAAAAGTTCCACAGAATTCTGCTGCAGAAAGCTTGCATCATAGCATGGAAACCAGTAGCCATGTGTTATCTTTCTGCCTGACTGTTGGGAGAATTCATTGGATGTGTTTAATAGAAATGTTGCTTTGCTAGGAAAAAAAAAAAAAAAAATCAGGATCTTTCAACTAAGACACATGGCTACGTGTGGAGAAAGAGCGGATAATCTGTAGATAATCCAAGTATTTCAAGTGTCACCTTCTTCTGCAGAAAGGGCTCCCGCTGCTGTTTTCTAAAGGTCTAGCTGACTGCAGCCTTGCATGTGTCTGGGGCAGGGTGGGCGAGCGTGGCACCTGCTGCTTGGCCAGAGCAGTGAAAGCTGCACTGCAGCCTGAGCCCAGCTTTGGCTTTTGGTTTTGGGTTGGTTTTCCCATTTCAATTTGTGTAGCATTAGAGCCTTTTGTTCTCATATGAAATCTGATCAAAATGGGATTTGAACAATTGCTATGAGTCTGGCTTTGTAAAATCTTGCAGACAGAATTATTCCATTTGACTTCTTTTCTGGGTTTTTTCTTTTTCTTTCTTTTTTCTTTTCTCTCCCTTCTGAGCAACAGGAAAAAGAAAAATTATAAAATGTTTCTATCTTTATTGTACTCCAAATTAAGATTCCTTTGAAATACATCAAGCAAAATGATGAAGACTATAATGATCCATTTTTAATTGAAAGTACAGAATTTCTGAACAATTAAGACACCCAATTGCCTTTTATTTCAGTTGAAAAGCAGCTCTTGAATCAGGCTTAGCTGAGTCAATGATTAATTCAGGAGGCTTTTGGGAGCCTTGAGTGAGCCTAGGATGCTTTCCCAATTCACTCTGCGGGCATTTGCGTAGCTCTACTTGCTAGGGCGTGCAATTTGTGCAGAGTTTGCATTTTTTCTCTTCTCCAGCTTTCCTTTGAACGTTCCTTCCTTGTGATCAGTCTGACACATTCTGTCCTTTGGCTTAGCTAATGGCACTAACCAATAAAATCGAGTTGTCATAGAGGTGTTTTGTTCCCTCTACCCCTCCATGCTTTGCTGACATTTTCATGCATTAGCATTTAATCGAGGTATCCAGGAACACTCATTTGGCTAAGATAAGAGCTCATGTGGCTGAAACTCTGGAGAAAAGTCACACAAAAAAGGTTGTTCAGGTTCAGAGAGGTTGGCGAGTGATAAGGAACCAAGGACAGAGAGATCCTCCTAGAACTTATTTCTTAGGAATTCTTTGTCTTATCTGAAGCCCATGAGTCTGTTCTGTTGAGCTGCCTGGCACAGCCAAGGAGATAGATACAATCTGTGCCCACGATGAGTCAAGACAACAGGGGTGTAACACTGAAGATAAGACCTGCTGAGCCTCTGCTTGTCAATCCTGGGAAGAGAGCACACAGCATTCATGGCCCGGGAGAAAGCAATGAGGGCACCACTGTGATGTCTTATTCAAATTGAGAAAAACTCAAGTCTAACTGCTTTCAAGCTTTTTTTTTTTTTTTTTTCCTTTCAGTTTAAGGCCCATTTTTAGGCATACAGCATAATACTGCTGTTTGTGTGACTGGTCTTAGCAGGGGGGACAAGGGAGCTTAGGATTGTGCTGGTCTTCCCCCAAATCTTCTGCCGTGGAGAGGTTGTGGCTGGCTGGTCCCTGCTGCTCCAGGACAACTTCACCTTGAGGTGCTGGCTGGGGTGAGAGCTGATGGCATCTATCATGTGAGATGGGAGCATGATCATGCAAAATGGTGTTTTCTCTAATGCAATATTCAACCACAGACAAAAAATTTGAAAGAACATTCATTTAGGACTAAATTAGATACATGCCATTAGTGGAACCACTTGATATTTTCAGAGATGCAAGGAAAAGTTAGCTGTGGCTAGAAAACGTACAGGATGACGTGTTAATGCTGAGTTAATTTCAGTTTCAGAAATAATTTTGAAAGAGGTTCTGCATCCTGGCTGGCAGCTACACCAGTGATCGAATCCTGTCCCAACCTCTTGGCAGGTTATTTGGTTGAGAGACAAACATAAACTGCCAAGTTCATGCTTAAGGGCTGGGAAGTCGTGGTTCTTTTCTGTCAATCTGTTTTGATTTGGGTGGGTCAGGTAGGAGAGATTTCCTGCTTTTACTTTTCACAGTGGGTGAAAAAAAAAAAAAAAAAAATCTTTAGGAGCCAAAGTAAGCGCTAAATAATAATAATGTTCGATGGATCACCAGCTTCAGTGAGGTCTGAAGACTGGCGTGGCTTTGAGTGTGTTTGGTTTTGAAGCCTTATGGAATGAAAATGCCCATCTTGGCATTAAATGGGCGAGGAGGAAATTATCTGAGAGTTTCCCTGAGGCTTGATATCAATACCAGCACCGGAACATGGTCACCGAAATCTTGAAATGTGAAGGGGCAGGGGGATTCTCTGCTGAATCTGCTAAATGCTTTCAACTGCTCTTGAAAGGGAGAATACAGGCTCTGATCACCCAGCAGACAGGAAAAGTTTCTTAAGAATTTTATATGTGTTAGTGGTTATATACACACATATATATAAATCTATATAAACAAAACACACTATATATGTAATTTTTATGCAGCAAAAGCTTGGACTCTAACTGTAAAGCAATACTTCATGCCAAGGATAGCTATCAACAGAGGAACAGTGCCAAGAAATTAATGAAGGAATCTATTGGTAAGCCAGTGACATGCAAGATGCCAGTCTTGCATTTTACCTAACTTTTTTCTTCAATGTTAAGATTTTCTAGCTAATTTTCTGGGTATTACATCTTTACAGGTTCTCTAGTACTGACGTGTCTCAATATGAGAGACCAAAGCCCATGACAATAAGACAGGAACTTGTAATGCAGTTCCAATCCCTGACAGTTTCTTAATGCCGCTTATCCTGCCTTCCCTCTACAGATTTAGTCATCCTAGATTTCCTTCCAAATGTGAATGAGATAGCTTAAATCAAACCGTAAATTATGCTTCCACTTATTATTTGTTTGCTAATCAGGATGGAAATGAAAAGAAGTTGTCAACTGGGACTCTTTCACACAATATCCAGGAAAATATCAGTATTTGGTGATTTAACAACAAAAGGAAACCAGATTGCACCTTGAGGAAGAAAGAAATAACCTGCTCGCCAGGAAGAATAGAGGAACATAGACTTTGCCAAATAAGCTTAAAAAAAAAAAAAATACTAATAATTAAGAGAGCCTGTGAGTGAAGCTGGTGAGGACAGAACTGTGATGCTTCCTGTTAGTAAATACAAAGAATAGATTTAATAGGACTCCAGGGGAAAGCAATAGCTTGGGAATAGCCTTGGGAAGAAAGACAAACATACACAGAGGATGCAAAACAGTGTGAAAAGTGATTCATGGGGACTCGATGCTGTTCCTAATTGTTAAGACTTTATTGTATTAACACATTCCTACAAACTGAACAAAGACTTTTGATTTCAAAGCAGTTTGAATTGCATGCCCGGAGCCAGCCAAAGCCCGCGGGGAACACCTGCTGGGGCGTGCAGAGCAGAAAAAGCTTGGATGAAGGTTAAGGCACGTGCAGATAGGCAGGAGAGTCAGATGACTTACTTGGGATATCTGACACAAGCCCTCTTTTCAACATACTGCATTAGTCTATCAGAACGTATGGCCATGTTTAACGTGACTTGTGATGAAAAACACATTAACTTCCAGCTATGGGGTTAAGTGCACAGGGTTATCACAAAAGAGCTGGACCAGTCCATGGCTTGGCTGGCATTTGCATGGAAAAGCTGGTGTTCTTGCTGCTTGTTATTGGAACCTGCTTTCTTGTCTAAAGCTGCTTCTGTTCTTCTCGAGGTCTCAATTTATGGACACCTAAATCTTTTCCAAAGTTGTTAAGGATTCCTGCGAAGGGAACATAAAAGCTACTGGCAGCAAAGTTAAGCTTCCTTAGCCATGTTTTATTGATGTCCTAAACTAAAGGTGCCTGGATGACCACATACCAGATTAAAAATCACTTCTGCCGTCCAAAGTGGAAGAGCTTCATACTAAGAGAAGAAGGCCCTAATTCCATCATTAGATGAGAACTTGAAAAGCAGAGTGCAGACTCATTCATTCCCAGTGTGCCCAGGTGACCAGCTCTGGGTGGATCCTTGTGCTTGGATCTGTTTTGGATTCCACGTTGTTTTTTGTTTGTGTTTTTTGTTTGTTTAAGCTCTTAGACTTATACTCCTCAGGCCTGTTTATCCTCATGCTATACTGAATTTTCACTGTCCACACAGCTTGTATAACAAAGACTGCAGAATTCATTTCTGCAATGAAATGGAAGCTCTCAAGGAGATACCTGGAGAATTTGTCTTTGTAGAATTCATTTTCAGCCACACTAAGACATCTGAGCTAGAAATCAGTCCTTGCTTGCCACAGCATTCAGGAAAATGGAAGCATTTTATGTTCATTAACTCAGATTTTGAGCATTAACCTCCATGACAATTTTAAACAGATCTTTGACAGATCAGATCTTTCTTTTCTACCTGTGTTGCCAGTTGACTTCTATGTGCTGAATGGCAAAAAAAAAGATCAGGACAGCACATACTGTTAATACATTTCAGAGATTAAAGGCACGTGAATAGTATTTAGTCTAGTATTTTTGAACATAAATGGCTATTCAGGTAGAATGTACATGCAATATTTTGGAAGCTTTGATTTGGAAGCTTGCATTTGTTCATTAGTAATGGTATGATTAGGAAAGCAAAGGACCTGTCTTGGCAAGTACTCTGTAAGTAAAGACACATGCCAGCAGCTGGGGAAAGTTCTCTGGGTGGGAGGGAAGTGATTGAAGATTGCACCCTGGAGTACAATCTTCTCTGCTTTGTCTAGTCTGATTACAAATGATTCAAGTAATGAAGTTTCTACTATTACTCCTGGGAAAAATCTGTGGTTTTATGTTACTCGTGACTTGGGCCATTCCTTAAACCAGGGAGCGAGGAATGTTCATCATTCATATTTTATTAGTGTTCTCCGAACTTTCAACATTTACATTTAAAAGTGTGAAAAGAAAAACACTGGGAATTTGTTTTCAGGAATAATGCCACAGAGACACACACGTGTCTTTATAACACACACGCAGTAACCCCTCACATATGTTGATGTACTTCTCTGTTCAGACCCCATAGATACAGTTGTTATTTCTGACTGGATATATATATTTTTTTTTTTTAATGAAAGTGAGACAACCAAATAAAACTAGCTCAAACAACACAATTCCCACCTGCCCCATTTGTAACCGTGCTTCTGAAACTTGCTAGGAAATTCAGCAGGTCAGAAAAGGGGTGTGTGTGTGTGTGTCCCAGCATTTGTATCTATTTTCATGCCTTAATTTGAATGACTGATGGAAAAAGCAGTAGCTAGACCATCAACCACCAAAAGCCCTCCAAAGAACATCCCTCTTTCTCTGTCATGTTGTGGATTGCTTCCCAGAAGGGCAATTTAACCAACCAGTATCCCAATATTAGCAGGTTCAGGGCTCATTTTAGAAATGCAGTGACATCTGTCTCCCTTGAAAGTCATGTATGTTAGTACAGCCTAGTGGTATTTCTCTGAGCTAACTTCTGCTGGGTGTGGAAGCAGCAGATATGGGAGCTAAGAAGGTTCAAAGCAGAAACACCACATCCCAGAATGACTCACCAGCCTCAGCTGTGGGTGCAACAGTTAAAATAAACACTTTTAAGAGTGGCACCTTCCCAGCTTTGCAGACCTATGGAAGCTAGGAGAGCACATTATCGACTATATATTGACTATATTGACTACAGCTGAAGTATTGTTGCTCTCTTTTACTTCAAAAGCAGGGTGATCACCTAGATGGACCTCAGAGCCACCCTGTATGTCCATCCAAATGAGCAGTGGTAAATACAAGCAGTCCCAGTACATGTGCCTCCTTCCCAGTGAACTTAAGTAACTGGTTTGGCTGATTTCGACTGTAGCTTCTTCCTTGTCAGGGTGGCTGAATTAAAGCAAATAAATTAAACATCATGCTGCTTACAGTATAATAGACTGTGTCACATGCACTCGTGCTTTCGGGGGAAAAGCAAAGGATACACAAAAGTGAGTGAGAAATGCTCGGTTAGCAGGTTTGATTAGCTGCTATCTTCCTGTTTGGCATAAGAATAGTGAAGTCCTGGAGGCACTCAGCCTGCTGGAATGATCTGCTGTGTTAGCTTTTTGTTACGGCTGATCAGCTTGTTTCAGCTTGGACATTGAGAAACAGTTTTGTTGCTTGTTTTTAAAATAGGTAATCATGCCAAAGCTTTTATTTCTCTGCTAAGAAGTCTCTTTTGACCCCTCGGATTCCTTTCTGTGTTCCTGCTATTATGAGCAGCATGCTGTTCTTTCCTTGCCTTACAATGAATTGCCCATAGGCGAGGAGCCCTTCAAATAGCTCAGAGGTGGCAGAGATGACCCCTGCACAATTAACTGAAGAGGTCTCAACTCAGGTGTCTTTGCTTTACAGGACCCAGGAAAGATAAATGCTCTGAAAAATAAAATCTGTCATAGGAACTGGGGGAGAGGCACTGAGCAGAGGCCCTGCTGCTCAGCTCTCCGGTTTACCCAGCAGGATTGTCAACATGTCAGCCGGAGTTGATAAGAACAATTTCAAGGTTGGAACGGGGCTGCATTTCAATTTTTAAATAACAGTAAAAATATTGGAGCTGAATTGATTGCCAAACACTTCCTGGGAGATGAAGCAGTCTGCTTTTGCTTGGACACCAATATAGTGGGTTACGCATCTCTACAGATACCCCAAAAGAGTGAAGTGTTTATGACCTTCATCTGTCCATAAGTCAAAGTTTGTGGGCCATGAAAACTTGAGCCACAATGAAGCACTGGGTCTCCAAAAAGCATACTGCAGAGATAGCAGCATGGCCAGATAAGCGTAATATCTTTGGCTTCATGGATTTGCTTATGTTAAAAATACATTTAAGTGTCCTGCTGGGCCAGGGCTTGAGTGAGAAGATGTAATTTGTTTTGCGGTCTGATAACACACCACCAAACCCAGGACCATCCCAGGCAGTGGTCAGCTGATACCCAGCCAGCTGATGAGGTCAGGTTTAAATATGTGAGCTATTGCGCAAAATGCACTGAATGAGAGGGCGGATGAGTCAAATCAGACCTGACAGCTGAAAGTGAGAAATGCTCCCTTGTGCTTTTGCAACTGTCACTCCTGTATTTATAAGGAGTGTAAACTCTTTGGAGCAGGAACTGGGCATTTGGTTCTGTATTTGTACAGCAGTGGCCACGACTAGGACAGCCCATGCTCGCTGAAACCCAGGTATCTATTACTGGGATTTTCTGGGTGTGTGAGACCCCCTAGGTTTTCCCCAGATAAGCAATTATTGAAACAGAACTTTTCCATGGCAACGTTCTGATTTGGGGAAAACATCTTTTGACATAAGTTTCCAGGATGGAATTTCTCCCCAAAACCATTATGGCCCTTATGTGGGATGCAAAAGCATGACAGAGGAAAGACGTAGGGGTCACCCCACGTTTCAGGTGACTACCTCAGCTCCCAGGCTATGCCTCACTCCCTGCTGGGCTGTCTGCTCTCTCCATTCACAAGCACCTACTTCTTCTAAAATCTTGACTTTTTTTTTTTTTTTTAATGGCAGACAAGATGCTTTATCAAAGTCTGTGAAAATTTCATGGCAGAAGAAAAACATATATCCTGGGCAAGCCTGATAAAGTAAGAAAAGCAAAGCTCCCTTTGCTCTGTGGTGCACTTCACAGGTGTTATCTGTACTCAGGTACCAGACACTTCAGGGTTGGGAGCGGTCAAGGTGAAAGCAAGCATTTATCTCCATCATTTGTTCATTTTTTTTAGGTTCCTTCTGTAGTGATTGAAAAGTAGAAAACAGAATTCCTCCCTTTGTCTCAGATTTCAGATCAGTGAGGGAAAATACCCATGCTCAGAGAAAAGAAGGGTCAAATCCAGCATTTCACAAGTCCTGGCTGACACAAAAGAGACATCCTCACCTTGGCTGTGTCCATCCTCCTGCTTGAGGCTGGGCTTTTCTGTTTTGTTTTGTTTTTTTTTTAGCCACCCTGTGAACTCCCCCGGGTGGGGTATTTTGAATGGTAGCTGTTGCTCTGCTGCCTAAAATGAGCAGTGCAAGAATAGCCTGCTCCCCAAAATATATGTCATCTTTCAGTTCCAAGTCTTATAAAAGCTCCTTTGCCTGTGGAGCACATGCCAGATGGAAAGTGCCCCTCTGATTTCCTCTGAACATGCGTGCAGCTGTTACTGCTTCCCCCTTTTTTTTTCCTAATGAAATTTTTAGACCTCACCTGTTGACACATGCATTATAGTGTTGGGGGGGGGTGTCTCTTGTGTGTGTTTTGCTTTTTTTTTTTTTTTTTTTTTACTTCCCTTATTCTCCTAAAGGAAAATGACTTGAGATGTTTTAGAGAAATTACACAGGGTAGAAGCTGTGAAAATACCTTTGACATAGTTTTAAGGGTGGGAAATTTCAGATACCGGCAAGCCTTTGTGCCCACAATACTGTGGCTGGCTGGAAAGTCTTTGTTTATAGCGTGCTTTATTTTGTGAGACAGAAGCTGGAAACTGCCCAGGTCTTAGGGGGAATACCAAGCATTTAGCTTTGACAGAAATAGAGCCACAGCTTAGGACACTGAAACAAATGGAAGACAAAGTGATGACCCAGATCCAAGTTATTAAGGGTAAATACATATTGACAAGATTGTGGATTAGGTAGAAGGTACTTACACACTAAAGGAACTGTCTACGCATTGTGCATGAAGTAAAGTTTACTCTGCAATTTATGGCTTTCCCAGAGTAATTGAATTTTCATTTAAAAAAAAAAAAAATAGAAAGAAAGAAACAGATCAAGGGGAAAAAAGCTACTTCTACCTCCAAGCACCTACTGTGTTGTGAATACGTGACCAGTGCACTGAAAACATCATGACAAACCTGGCAGGAAAATATTTGTGCCTCTCTGGTGTTACAGCTGGGCTTGTACCTCGTAAGGATCTGGCTCATGGTGGTGTCTTAGCTTACTTATGTCTCCTTCTCTGCAGGAGCTTTCGTTACTCAGTTCACCTTGAAGTGCCCCTTTCACTGTGGCTCGCAGCTCTGTCTGCTCATAGGCTTAACAGCTCCTTCTGCGTCTGATGATGCTATTAAGAATGACCCGGGAAAGTGGAAAAAAGAGGTTCCTAAAATAGGGGTTGAGGGAGGACAAAAGATTTTCATTAGCCATTTTAAGAACCTGAGTCCTATGTGAATGTAGTCAAAGAGAAGGAGGCAGCACGGAGCCACAGAGGGCTTGGAAGCAGGTGGAAAAACATTCTCAAAGGAAAAGATAATTGTGGCTGAGCTAATCTTTCACATCTCTTAACTGGCTGATATCTCTAGCAGAATGCAAAGACTGAGCATTAAGCAAATAATAATACTCCGTTTAGCTGCCTGTTGATGGTGATCGTTTTCTTTTAATGGGTTGTACGGCACCACTAGTACAGTCAGGTGTGTGGTACACATGCTCCGAGCATGTGCCTTGCTCCTCAGTTGCACCTGGATGATTAGGTGTGCTTTTATTAGGACAGCAGCACCGCTTGCTATCATAGCACGTGACAGTCATGACTCAAAATGGATGTCAACAAAAACCTGAATCCTTCAACTGTCAGAGAAACCCTTGCTTTCCTGTAGTACACCATATCAGGGAGTATTTTGATGGGGGCTCTGAACACACATTATTTGCTTATATAAAGCCTAGTCTCTTGGAAACAGTGTGAGATAAGAGCTAGGAAACCTCAATTCTTCCTCAGCTGGATTAGCTGACAATATCCTAGGTCAAGAAGCACGTTGGTTTAGAGAAAGCCTCCCGGCATTGTTAGGGCTATATTTAAGAGTGTTTAAATGCTTAAGGATGCAGACAGGTCCTGAAGATCCCAGCAGGCATCCCGAGAAGGGGTACAAGCACATCAGTTTAGTTTGCTTGGTAGCTCTGGGAAAAAGGAACGACCAAGGAAAAAACTCTTCACCTTGTGCTATGCAAACTGAATTTTGTTTCAGCTTCCAGCAACATAGAAGGACCAAAATTTATTTGTCCTGGAGCAGAAACAGACCATTTAACCTGAAATTAAAAATCTTTCAGAAGGGTTACTTTAACTGGGCTTTAGTTTTTTTGTTTGTTTTTAGGGAGAGACTTAGTAATATTTAAACAAAACTTGAATCTTTTTCTGAAGTGAAAACTTTCCTAGAGTAGAGATGAAATTTAAATATATTTTATTGTGGTACTTTGTTGGTTTTGGTTTTTCCTGACAAATTTTATCATCAATGTTTAAACTTTATGAAATCTGAAGTCCTATTCCAGCAGGTTCTCTCACATGCTACAGAGAACAACAGATCTTAGTTTTAGGTTGTCATTATTGTTAGTTTTTACTATACTGAATTGATCCAACTCGTCATCCTGTAGACCCATAAGCCTCTAGAGAAAAGGGACTGAGATGCTAAAGATAAATTTCCAAAAGTGATTTGGCAGCAGAACAAACCCCACCTGGCTCATTCTGCTGAGACATTCACAGATAACTCTCCTTCTCCCAATTATTGCTCTTTAATTAATATCTCTGAGCAGTTCTTCTTTATTTATCAAACATCCTCCAGAATTCAGCCTACCACCTCCGAGCTCCTTGGGCTTTGAACTGCCAGATAGGTGCAGCATGGGGATACCTGGCACTTGGGGGGTGTTTGCAGCCGCCCCCCAGATGTTCGCCTCCTATCCCCACAGCCCCGTGCCTGGGGATGAAGTATTCTGGAGGTCGCAGCACTAGGGGACATGGAGCTATTTTCATACCCACAAACAGAGGGTGTTTTCACAGGAGAGTGAGCAGGAAGTTATTGTTGCAGCTTACCTTGAATAGACAAAGGGGAAACCACCAGCAATTGCAGCGCAAGCTCCTGCTCCTCCAACATTCAACCAGCAAAGGAGCTTCAGGGGCTTAAAACAAACACGTAGGTCCGCTCCATTGTTCCTTGGTTTTCTATAGCCCTTGCTTGTTTAAAAAAAAAATGATTTAGAAAGCCTGCTAATGCCAAGCCAGGCTTTGTGTTCTTTGCATGTGTTCTTTGCATTTCAAACTTGACTTTATTCAAATTGTGAGGATTAGGGGAAAAAAAAATCCATCATTATTTTCTTGCTTTGGGGGCGGGGGGGTTGTTGTTGTTGTTTCAGTTTTTAGTCAGCTTCCTGTGTTTACTTTTTCGGCCCGCTCTGGTGGTGTGCTGACTCCTTGTGTTTACTGGGCTGCCAGCTGCAAGCCCGCCGGAAGGCCTGGCCAGCTCTTCCCGTGCATTTCTGAGCCGTGCCCCCTTACCCCCTCCCGCAGCAGTTCCTGACCCGCTTCTCATGTTTTCCCCTTTCTCGGGACAATTACTGGTCTTCATTAAGTACACAAGAGCATATTGCAAGTTGTGTGTTCGCCAGCTTCCTGGAAAGAAACTCAAAGTCCTTTTGGCCAGCCACCTAATGCGGGCACCTGAAGCTGGGGTGACACAGTCCCAGTTTATTGTATGCAGCATCTGCTTGATAACTGCCTGCTGCTTTTCACCACTGAAGTATATTCTGCTAAGCTCAACTACGAGGTGTTCTCCCAAGCACGGACACACCGCAAATATCCTTTTGTCACAGCCTTGCAGATGACAGAATCTGCCTAACATGAACTCATTCCCTTGAAGGATCTTTCAGACCCACTTTTCATTTCCCTCTCTAAAGATGAAGCTGATGTCCTGCTCTTTGTCACGGGCATATTGGCAGAGATGCAGGTGCAGCAAGAAGCATTTCCCCTGCAGGGCAGCCCCCCCAGTGCCTTCGGGAGCCCCAGGGACAGGAGGGTGCATGCACATGCAGCCCAGCACCAGCCCGTTTGGCTGCAGCAATCCTCCTCTGCAGCATATTTCTTGGTCAGGACTGTGCACTATTCTCTGATGCTCCTGGATATTTAAAAGCAGGACCCAAAAGGGTTTATTTCCTGTGCTTCTGTGCCAGTTTGGTTTATTTTGAAGGATGTAAAGCAGCTCACAGCCCTATTACAAAAGCGGTAATAAAAAATAAAAAGAGCAGTTTGCATTGTCTCAGCTTGGATGCCTCTTTCGCTGGGGAAGCAGCACCACCTACCACCTACTCCCACCCTCCAGCTGACAGCCGGGGGGAGAGTTATTAACTTGCTTTGCGAAGCTGGGGACTGATATTACCAAACTAGGCTTGCATCCTTCTGGTAGCAATATCTTTACAGTCAAAGTTATTCTTTCTGAATGCAAGCAAACTCCTTTAGCACTTTTGGAAAGAGGCGAGCAAACATACCTTCAGGATAGGATTTTCAGGAAAGAAAAAAAAAATTAGAAATCTAGTCTAGATTTATATTTCCATTGTTTTAAACGATGTCAGCATAACCGGAGGGATAACCTATTCCCTTTCACTTGTGCTAATGTCAAAGCACTTTTAGCAATATGGCTTATTCCAGTTTGCAAAAGCAAAATAAGAGCTATCACCAGAACTGCTGATCTAATGGATTTCCCTTGGCTTTTCTCTGGCTTGGGGGCTAAAAGCCGTACTCCTGCCCTGTGTGGTCATGCTCTCAGAGCACTGAAGCTGAGGCAGCACGATGCCACCTTACTGAAATGCCCTGAAGTGCCTGTGACTGTCCCAAACAAAGTCTTATTTTCACAATTCGCTTATGTTTCCTGAAGGGTGTAAATAACCAGCAGAAGGACTGCTAAAGCACCATGTCTCTGGAAGACATGAGAGATGGGTGTCATCAAACAAAACCAGGAAAGAGGGAGAGGAAGGGCAGTGTTACGAAGGACAGGAAGGTGGATATTAAAAACAAGGAAAGCATGAGAAGGATAGACACATCAGACTGAAATAGCACACGTGAGAAAACTCTCCCAGCAGTTATGTGCTGCCCTAAAATCAGAGATGGGGACAGGAGGAGTGGGAGTGGGAAACTGTAAAGAGACCCTTAGTATAATCCCCATCCAGAACCAGTTAGAAAAAGAAGGAAGGAAACTGGAATCTTTCACTACAAAATTCTGAAAGTCCAGGTTCTTTTGCAGAAGAAATGGCACAGAAAAGATACAGAGAGAAAGTTAGTGTAAGGCATCATGGCTCTTTATCTCCAACACCTGCAGATATCCTGGGCTCTGAAGTTCCTGTGTCTCAGAGGCTTTTCTTTTATTGCTGACAGCAAGGAATTTAGAAAATATACAAGATGCCACTTCAGCTAAGCTTTAGTTTTATTTTTTTTGGCTGTATTTTTAAACTGTTCCATTAAAAAGGGGAAGGGAATAAGGTGATATAAAGAATAAGTCAAATACTTGTTGTTGGTTTCATATCAGAATGGCATAATTAATCCATCAACTTGTTACTATTGCATAGCTGGATTCTGTGTTATGGGCAGTTGTGCTTTGCAAAGAATTAAATAAATTGCTGATTTTGCAAGATGAAATTAAAATGTTAAGGACAACCCAGGTATATGACTGTAAAAGGTGTGGATTTTTTTCTGAATAGAAGACAAAACGTAAATAGCTCTACAGAAATTTTCTGAAGTGTATTAATTTACCTACTGAAAGATTTCTTTTTCCCTTTGAGATTTAGGTTTGGGTTAATTTTAATGTTTATCAGAGCAGTGACATTTAGTGTCATTCCCCTTTTTAATAGCTTTGATTAATTTTTTAATAATTTGCTCATAAATCCACCAATCTGGGACCATTATACATTGTACTTTGGCTCGGGACCATAGAAAACAATGGCTTAAATCCCATACATGCTTTGGCATCCACTCAATATCCAGTACATTCATTTATGCTAAATTTACTTCTGTTTTCAATATTTCCAGTGTGCCCTAACCCTTTTGACCTACAATCTGCTGTAAATCCCTTTTACTACTCACTGACACGTGACTTTATAAATCATGCACAGGCCACAAGATGATCCTATAACTGAACCCAGTATTTAGACTACAATTGAAAGGTCATAATTCTGGGCATGTTTAAAGGCACAGCTCGTAACAGCAGTTAGCACATGATTCAATCTTTGACCTTAAAAGCAAAAGGAAACCAAGGTTCCTGCCCCCCCCCCACTACTACGCACACATCATGTTATTTAAAATAGGCCATTCAGCTGATAGATGAAGCCGTTTGAATTATTCATTCCTCAGAACCCACATCTTGGAAATATCTGGCACCAGCAAATGCTGAAATGCTCTGCAACTCGGAGGAGTCTGCGGGTGTATGGATTCCGCTGCTCCCTGAATCCTTTCCCAGAGGAGAGAGAGGCTCAGCATATTTTCATACCATACTTTTCTCACTGGAAACCTCTGGAAATTTTGCTATAAGGGCAGCAAACTGCAGATTTGAGGCAGTGTACCCAGTAGTTAAGATCTTAGGATTGTAACTGCGCTGTGTGAAACTGTCTGACAAAGTGTTTTAGAGTTTTGGGGGTAAAATAAGCAAGTTCAGCTTGCCATTGAAAACAGCAGGAATATCCTCATTAGCTGCCTCATATCCATCCAGCACTAAAGGTTGTTCTTCCCCTCTTGCTGCAACTGTGATGACTCCAATGGAGACATTCCCCATGTATACACCGACCCTTTGGGAAGATGAACCTACAACAGCTACTTGATTTTTGCTGGTCTGTCTCTTGTTCAGCAGAGTCTGAAGGTGCAGTTTCATCTGGTCTGCATTTTCCCAGCTCATCTGATGGCTTTACCCACCATTCCCAACCACCTGAGAGGCTGATCGCTTGCAGAAACTGTTCTCTTATCAGTGCAGGAATACTAATTGCTCTATGCGGGTGTGAAAACCCAATGTAGAGCAAATTCATCTGTGAGCAGAAAGAGAATGTAATTCTGTGAGTAAAAATTACTGGCTCTGCTCTGCCCATCAACCACTTAGCAAGGCTATTATTTACCACTTGCCTTGCCTAGTGCCCAATAAAAATCTGACTTGGCTTTTCATTCCCAAGTTTTTGGAAGCACTTACATCCGCACTTCAGGGAAAGTAGATTACAATGTTGTAGGTAAACAAAAAGGGAACCCAATCCAGCAGGGAAAAAAAAAAAAAAAAAAAGCTTTAAAAGCAAAACAAAAAATAACAAAAATACAAACTCAGAGCTTTTCACTTGGCAACTTTTGAAATAACAGACTAATGCTTATAACATTGCATAACATTAGAGAACATTACTCATGAAGAAGTGATGTAATTTGACATCTGGTATTTGGAAACTTCAGCTATACACTAGCTATATGTTGTCTTGACTTGTCACAGTGCTTGCAAGGTACTCTGTGTGTGGAAAGCATGTGTGTCAACACAGCCAATGTACAGCTCCCATGAGGACTGCATACCTTCCGTTGGCACAGGTCCTTGTCTTCTCTTGCCCAATTTCAACTGATTTCCAGTCACCTTCTTCCTGCAGATACATATCTGCCAAGTCACAGCAGTTAGAGTTGGAAAAGGTGAATGGTAGCATGTCAGAAGATTAGTACAGAGCTGTTATTTCTATGTGTGGAAATTGCAGCATGTAGAAATAATTAATGTATTCTTCATCTACACTCAATTTTAAGGACAGATGAGCTAAGTTAAGGCATATCATAAGGTTTTAATAAATTCTTGACACGATGTTGTCCACTGGGCAGTGGCTGGCCATGCAGCCATCCTGAATTGCTCACCCTGAAAGGCACAAGAACTGTTTTTACACTACATCATAAAAGTTAATTTCTTTTAAATTTAATTAAAATTTAAGAGCTATCTTCAAGTCCAAATACACCTACCCTCCCTTCTGCAAACCTGCGAGCTAGCATCCAGTCTACCAGCTGCTGTCCGTGAGACGTGATGCTTGTGCATCAGCACTGGTGGGACACTGGAGTCAAAGCAAGCAGATAATGGAAATAAAACTGGGACTTTCCAAAGTGTTCACACTAGGCTGAGTGTTCCCACTGAAAGCACGAGGGCAGCCTTGAAACCTGAGCCAAGCTTGGCAGAAATCAGAGATCTGTGTTCTTGCAGCGCTCACTCCCTGCCTTGCTGCCTTGGTCTGCACTCTGCCCCTTGCTCCTCCATCGCTTTGATTGATTTCCCCCATGAAACATGAGCTGAGGATCTCCCATCCTCTATTTTTATTTTGGATTTGGATCTTGCTGAGCTTCCAGCAGGCTTTACCTCCCAGGTTGTATTACAGATACCGTTCAGGCTCTCTTCTCACCTTCTTCCCACCCACCTAAATCATTTTTATCATCTCTCTCTTACTTAGAGAGAGAGGGATCCTATTTCTGCACTGACCCCGAGGGAGCGCGGCTGGCCCAGTTCCTCCAGGTCTTGCAATAGCTGCATGAATCGTCCAGGGCCCCACTGCCAGCTGCAGACCTTTTACCTCGGCTTGTGTTTGTTGGTTTGTCTCTCGGGCACCGCTGGTAAGAGAACACCCTGTGAACAACTGCACAGCACGAACCTCAGGAAAATTCCTCTGTTATCCTGTCCTGTCCTTCACCTATCACCCAAGGCAGCTTAGGGACTGGGAAGAAGAGGAAAATAAAAGGCAGGAGAAATGTTTCGTAACAAAAATCACTTTTTGTTGGACAGAGTGCAACCTGAAAGGCGTAAACCCAATTGCAATCCGCTTCCATACAGTGAAAAACGGTTTCTGTGGGATAAAATTTTAGGATAAACAAGGCTGGTACTGGTGAAGGTTTGGAAAGCTCCCTGCCACATGCCAAAGTTTCACCCATTTAATGCTGGGAGGGTTTTATTGGTATATCTGCAGGGGATGTGGCCCAAATGTAGAACGAAAAAGTTGTCCTTGTTCTCCCTTCCTGCACAGCCTGTTACAAAGCGTATCTCCTCAAACCCAAGGGCTGTGGCATTTCACATCAGGCCACAAAATCTGGTCACCATCAGCCCTAACTTTCACTAGCTTCCTGAAGCATTGAAAGCTTGTGTGGTTTTATTTTTTTCTAATATTCCCATATCTGTTCACTTTATTTTGGAGGATTTTTGAGAACTCACTAGTTCTAGAAAGATAAGTTGTAAAGATCACAAAAAAGTCATGTATGTTCATGCTCCATTTAGTGTGAAAACAATAAGAAATCACTTCAGGTTATAATTTTTTTATATACTTCCTTTTTCTTCTCAGAAATGAACCTGAAAATAAGAAACATCTTATTGGTATCTGTGTTAATTGGCATGTCAACAAACCATCTCCTTTCTCTAGTCACCAGGTTATGGAGCTGCTTAACATGTTCTTCAAAATATGTTAATTAATATGGATGCCTTGTCTTTTCTTTGGTTATAAATAGTGTAAGTGGGTGGTTGGCAATTGGTTCTTCCTTGCCACATAACTTTTTTTTGTGTAAACTGCAGCACAGTAAGTGTTTAGCATATGATTCATAGGAAGCACCCAGTAAAGACTTGTAATAGGATAGATAAAAAACAAACAAGTAAACTATTCAGAGCTGTAAAATGCCTAGCAGGTCACCTACTTTGTTTTCCCTTCTGACAGTGCTGGGTTATTCCCTGTGATATTTACTTCTGTAAAGTACTACCTAATAAACTTCATCAAAAAAGAGTATTTCCAGGGACAAGTACAAGCGTTTACTACACAGCTTTATCTGAATATTTGCTAATGAATTAAAAAAAATCAAGTGGAAAGTGCATAGCACTACAGTGTTGGAGACTCTAAAGAGCCGTAAGATCCACAAAGAACTATTTTCCATGTCTTTGCTCTCCTTTTTTTTTTTTTTTAATTAATTTTGGTTATGAGCTTTGTCTGAATATGTATCTTTATATAACCCACCTTGGGACTTTAGGATCCATTTACAATTGGTGATAATAATTACATCCCGTTTAAGATAGCTTAGAAAAAATTGCTCAGGCATGGATATCATGAGCATAGGGGATAATTTTACATTAGGGAAAACTCTGTCCATTATATATGGAGAGAATTTCCTTATATAATAAAAGTGTGCTACTTTCCTCTGTAAGTTCAATAAAACAGACTCTTTCTGCATCCCAAATTAGTCATTTTCTTCTTGAATCAAGTCAGACTCTTTTCCTTCAAATTTCCTTCCTGCATAACCTACAGGCTTAAGTCAGGGATAGATGGAAAAATCATTTGTCCACTAGAGAACGTTTACTTAGTTATGAAAGTAGCATATTGAAACTACTGGAGTAAGATGCCTGGAGGAAACAAAGTTTAGATCCCAGGTCTGCACAAAAGTAGAAATTGGTCACTAAGATGCAGAAAGATGCTAATGGACAGAGTTACATCATAAGGATTTCAACTGGAATTAATTTCATGCTTACAGGTTGTTTATTTTATTTTATTTTATTTTATTTTTCTGTCCCTTCTATCCAAATCAAAGTCTGTATATAGTTTATTGTTGATCTCCAACTCACCTATAAAGAAAAAGACCAGTACTCACTGTTACTAATTTTTAAATTTAGTCTGTGTATTTAAATGCACATAAGATTCAGAGTATTTACTGTCCATTCTTCCCAATGAAACTATCATAATGGGACAAAATTAAGAGATTACCTGAAGGACAAAGATAGATAGACAGAAAAATAAGAATTATAGCAAATTATACTATTGGTTCCTCTAGATAAGGCCACTGTAATTAACAGAAAAGATTCTATTAATGAGGGCATTTTGAAGAAAAAAAAAAAAAAAATGTGAGCATCGAATTTAATATGTATGCACACACACACGCTTTGGTGCTTTTGTCTGTGAGTGCAGAGAGTTTTTGTTGCAATCAAGTGCTACCTGCCCACAGCTCCAGAGAGCACTGAGCAGCACTTAACTGCAGGTGAGGCAGGATCACAGTGTCCACTGCCTTCAGGCACCTCCGAAATAGCTGAAACTGTGCCAGCAGACATGCTGGGATCGGAGTTGTGAGAAACATGACTTAATGCAGTCAAAATTAGTCTGAGGGGGCAGGGACAGCAGGTGAGAAAGAAGGAAAACATTCATTGGCAGCCTTTGAACCTGAAATTACTCTTAAAGACAGTGTCTGGGGGCAAAGGAGGATGAACTTTAGCACTTTGCCTGAAGAAATCCAAGAAAAAATGTTCTCTGGTCAGCCCTTTAATAGTCAGATCACCTCCCCAGAGGTGTTTACGTGCTTTGTGGAGCTTCATGAGGGTTGGACACCCGGAGTCTCCTCATCATGGTGAAGAGCAGAGGTCAGCAGAGGAGAGGGGCGCAGACACATGGAGCACTGGGGTGGGAGCTACAAGAAAGGAGCCTGGAAACAAAGAGGGGAAGCAGAAATCCCAAACTCTGACAGTCACTTGGACTGAGGCTGGGAAGTCATACATAATCCTTTTGAAGACTAGACTTCCAAAGAAGCCATTGTTTGAGTCCTGGAATGATTTGTGTCTGTACTTACTATGGAAGAGCTTCTCTAATCATCTGAGGTCATGGGACCATGATATATAATTACTGTGAATTCCACTGCTAACTAGTACCAAAGTATCAGGGAGGAGAAGGTAGCACAGCTGACAACATGGAGACTTAAACGTCTCCAAGTCTATATAGGCCTGCATTCTTGCAGAAGGTTTGAGGTGATTTTTCCTCCTCAAAGCACCAAACCATCTCTTAGGGAATACACTTTTAAGGAATGCTGCCAACTAGTATGTACTGGCCCTTGCTTAGTACGTGATTTTTGACATGCACGGGGATGGTGTTTTAATTAACATTAAAAAAAAAAAAAAAAAAAAAAAGGTAAAGAATGATTTCTCATTTCTTTGAAGGTCAAAAGGTGCTCAGGTATCATAGGAATGGATGTAGCAGGAGAGCCTAAAGAGGCAGAGAGGCATGTCAAAACACTTAGATATCACATCCCCTTAGAGTAGCTATTTTCTCTCTGTTATCATGTTAAATGGAGGTATTATAGAAATTAATCTCCTGTTCAGGCATGCTCAAAAGATAAGGCAGAGGTGGTGGTAGGTACTTCTTGTTCAGAGTGCCCTTGCTCCATTTGGCCAAAATAATAAATAGTGTGCTTAAAATAGTTGTATGATTATTTTGTAATATTGTTATCCCATTGCAATCAGCTCTACAAATGGATGTCATTATTTTTCATAAAGGCACGGCACTCACAAGTATGAAAGGTTAATTGGATTGTTCTTTAGCCAAGCACAGGGCAGGGCATCTCACCTGTTCTGTCTTGGAAGTGATAAAAGGAGAAAGCTTGCAATGGGAAAACCTTTTAAACTCCAGTGCTCGTGCTTCTCTGTAGCAGAGACCATCAGTCATACTGACTTTACTGAGAGCTTCCCAGTGCACTTCACTTGAACTTTTAAACTGCGCGAGTCAGCTTTTGTTCAAGCTGGGACCCCCAGATCTAACTGGTTTTAAATGAAAGAGGTTGGTTTACCACAGGGAATCTCATCTGCTTTACTCAGACTGAATTTGCTTCTGAGCCTGCACATAAAGAAATAACCATTTTTACTGTGCTCAGAAAAATGCTTTACACCAAACTCTAAGTGTGTGTGTGTGGGGGGGGAGCCCTACACTTATGCTTCCGTCTGTGGGGAGGTTGGACACTGCCTGGCTAAACAGCTTTTCTGCACAAAAAGTAAAAAGTAAAAAATCACCCTTTTCAATGATATAAGAAGTATAGTAAAGCTCTCTCAAATATGAAAATTTTAATTAATTCATTATATTCAAGCTTGCCTTGGATGCAAGATGGTAATAATAGTAATGCGATGCTGTTAAGTACAATTTGTCTTTTGAGCAGTTTTGAGGGATGCTCTCAGCTGAATGATGAGCCTACTGTAAGCAAAAATTGAACCCAGCTCCCTATAGCAAATTGAACCCAGCTCCTCTTATAACAAATCTACACACCTACAGGAAAGAATTTTTATCAAGCCGAATATGTGACAAGAGACTTTCAACAGCTTGAATAGTCTTAAAAGTGCTGAAAATTGGTAATTTTCCAAATATATTTCCTCATCCAAGGCAGTAGATCTGTTTAAACAGCTGAAGGTATAAAAGGCTTGCAAATAAAATGTTAAGTTTGCAGGTATCTATGACTGAAAGTGACTCAAAGGTTAGAAGACAATAATAGAAACAAGAATAGCTGGGCTCTGATCCTGCAGGTTCCGTGGTGGCTTCACTTACAGAGCTGCTTCCATTTTGCTGTTTCTTTAGGGAAACGGTTTAAACTTGTCCTTCACATCCTAGCTGATCCCTTCCTATCTCCTTTTCTACCTCTTATCAGCACCAGCACTGAGAGCCATTGCAGATGTGTCAGTTATGCTGTCCAAAACAGAGCTGAGAAATGATGCTGGAGAAGGAGGAGATCAAGTCTCAGGCTGTGATGTGGCTGCATTCAGCTCCAGCTGAGTCCTAACAATTAGGTGGGCAACTTGTTCTGAACAGGCGGCAATAAACAGGGATGGAAACTTCTCAAAATGCCACCAGAACAGCAGGGACCGTGCCCTGGCTGGCCCATCAGAACATAAATTATTCTCACGTCATTGAGCATCTTGTTAGCTTAATAGTTAATAAACTCATGCTTCCTGAGAAGTCAGAGCTCGGGGAAGGAAAGGAGCTGTAGAGGTGCAAAATATCAGTATTACAGTAAATTGCAGAGGGGAAGCACACTGTCACTTACACATAAAAACAAATTGGAGCTGTATGCTGACTGGCTGGTGGGTGGCGAGAGCAGCGTCGATGCTGTGATCTACAGCCTCCTGGAAAATAAAAATCTGCATGATTAAACTTCACGTTTCTCCACAGCACTGAACAATTAGGCAGGGTGGAGGCTGGTTTCAAACAGGCATAAATCTTTCTTCCCTCTGCCTGAATCTCACGCTGATAGGAATAAGTTCTCTTATCGGCATCTGATGGTAAGAAACAAGGATCTAGATAAAGTTGTTTATTCCAGTCAGGTACTGGCATGATGTGAGAAAACACACTGGGAGACCAGATGTTCAGAAGTTGGCCACCGCAGGCATTTGCTCGGGAGCAGGAAAAACGATTTTCCCTCCTTTTTCCCTGGCCTGGATTTGCATGTTATTGTTTCCTACAACCACCTCTGGTTTTTCTTTCAGCAGCCCGCAGACCTGTCAGAGCAAGGCAGGTTTCCTTCTCTTGTGCACGTTCCTCCCGGCCTTCTGAGGGGCTCTGTGTTTTCACAGCAGGTCCTGAACACCATCAGCACACCGATGATAAATACTCCTCGGGATTCGGGAAAGCATTCAGCTGAACATAATAAGTAGGATTTAAGCACTTGTTTAGTAATCCGTTTGGCCACACCAGTAGCCACCAATCTCCTACGGGACAGCGTTGACAGCTCAACTATTAGGTAACTTGTATCTCCTGAATATCAGAGAAATCTCCTGGCATTTACAAGCCCCTGGACAATAGTTTAGCTGGAATGGGCAATTAAGTTTCTTTAAGTCCCTATGAGTGATTTGAGCATAGTTGGCAGTGTGGGTTGGTGGAAACTTTCTTGCAGCTAGCTAGGCTCTCCCCAGATGCACCAAATTCATGTCTTTCATCCATGGAGAGATTCAGTCCCAGAATAGAAGGACAGCATTTGTGGATGACTTTGTTCTTTTTGAGCTTGTTCAACTTTTTTTTTTTTTTTTTTTTCAACTAATGATATTTCTTTAGAAGCTAGACAGCGGAGAAAAACACAATATGAAAATGTTCTTTGATCTTGACCAAATGTTTGCTCTAATAAATAGCTGATTAAAAAAAATGAGCAGAGCAGTATAGTCTCATCTGCCTGCAAATTGTTTGTAGTCTACAAACACAATAGGAGATAATCAAATGTCTACATAATCTTCCCTTTTAACCTTTCAATAAGGAAGTTTTTTCCACTCCAGCCATACCTGAAGCAATTAATAGCTGTGCAGTGGGTGCATCTCGGCAGATAGGATCCCTTGTGAGGGCGGCCCATTGTATGCAACATAAAAAAATTAGAAAGCACTTCATTAACCAATCTGAAATGAAAGTATTCAATCTTAATCCTGTCATCAAGGCCGCCTAATTAAAGGAATGGGCAGATTTATGAAGCTGCTATTTTTAACGAAGCCCCGGCACATTCAGTGCCTTGGACTCTCAGCGCGGCGGAAGTGATGTCAGTGGTTGCCCGAGTGAACATGAATTATGTTTACAATATCCCAGGAGAACTTTTGTATTTTTCAACTCCCACAGAAAACTATCATATTTAGCTTCACATAGAAAACCTCAGGCACAGCTCCAAGAGATTTACACAAGCTGAAGCTGCAGCTTTATTTTTCTTTCATATTTCATCTCACAATATATTTTCCTGATTCCTTTTGTTGTCGTAAAAGCCGGATCTTTTGCAAGTCCAGCTTAAACCAGCAGAATGAATTCTCTGCTTGATCAGACACAAACAAGTTTTAGAGGTTCCTGATAAGTCATCAGACACACCCCATGTTTGTGCTGGGGGTAAGTGGTGACAGCATTTGGCCAAATGAGATTAAGGACTGGACAGTGGATGTGTTGGGACACCCATAAACATATAGAGAGTAAATTTGGAATGCAACAAAAAAGCCGTGATTTTAAAGGGCAAAGACAATCCCCCTCACAAATAAATAAATAAATAAATAAATAAAAGAAAAAAAGAAAAAAAAAAAAATATTAATGCAATTTACAGAGAACAAAACTTCAGGCTCAGAGTGCCTCCAGTATTTTGTTCTTAACATGTATTGATGAAAACCTTTTAGCATTATCCTTATATTTAGCATCGTAATAAATGTTCTGCATCCCCACGCTGCCATCACTGCTCATTTAAAAGCCTAATAGCTTAATTTATGACAGGTTTTCTTTCTAATGCCACTGTTTTCATTCTCATGAATTATAGATCCAGCTTTATATACCATGTTGGTATCAGAGAAAAACTAATAACTTCTCTTTGTGAAGAGAAAAAAAAAAAAAAAAAAAAAAAAAAAAAAAAAAAAAAAAACACTGCAGTGCGACAAAAGACAAATGTATTGATTAGAAAAAGTCTTTTCTGAGTCTTGGCTTGGAACAAGCCTCCTCAAACCCTCTCCCAGATTCTGCCTCACTCAGTCTGGGGGGAAGGAACCACTGCCTTTAGCAGGAACTTACTTCTTCCAGCAGACCAGTGAGCAGAATAAATGACTACCACAGCACTAAATGGGCCAAATCCCTATTCTCTTGTCTAACAGGGTGACCCCTCGCTTTCCTGTAATCTATCACAACCTCTCCCAAACTAAATATTCCTTTGTAAATCCTGACTTGGCCACTATCCCATCTCGTAGTTGAACATGTTTTACTACTATTGACCAGCATTTCACTCCTCTATCTGGATTCCTCCTTCCAGGGGTCCCAATTAGCAAGAACCATCATTCCTTCTCTTGAATTCCTTCCCTCCTACGATAGCTTATGTTGGTACAAATGGGCAGATTTTTGTGTTGTAAGCCAATGCAACATGAGGCTCACGCACAAAATATAGAGGAAGAATAAACTATTTAATTAATTTTTTCCTCTTAAGTTTAGAGAACAAAAATACTGCCAATTATCTAAATATCTTCTTCTGTCTCTGCTTGTTCTTGAGATAGTTCACTCTCTTCAAAATGAAATTTGTGAATGGCATCTTTTTTGTTTTGCTATATACATTTGTGCCTGCTCATTTTCTCCCCTTACACAGGGAATCTTGCCAAAGATATCTTCTATATCTCCTACATCCATATCCTCCTTTTTCTCATTAGCTGACAGGCTGTTAAGTCCTTATTCTGGCAATTTCTTTTGCAAACTCTTCATTCCAGAAGGAAGGAATGCAAAGGCCAGGTAGTCAAATATATCTTTGAAATACTTTCGGCTTCTTTTCCTCTTGTTAAAGCATCCTAAAATAAATATATTCTACACCTACAGTCTGAAAATTTTTACAAGGCAATGCTTTTTATGAAAAGTTATAAATCACAGTGGAGATAAGAATGCAAACGAAGAACGTTGTATATACAATTGAACTTCAGAGGTATGAAGGTCTGGCAGATGTGACCAAGACATTATTTTCTAATTGTTTCCTCACAGAGAAACCATCTTCTTTGTCAAAACCTGAGGGACTTACTGGAATACAGTTTATCCCAGTGCCTGCTTCTGACATGAGTAACTTTGCCATGCTGACCTTCTCCTCTAAATCCACTCAACATGGGCTGGAAAGTTTTACATCCTTTCTTGCTGTTTACTTATATCTCTTCTGCCACTACAAAGCAGAATTATCACTACTAAATGAAAAAAAAAACAAATGCAATGGAGATAGTAAAAAAGAAGGAAGTGAAAGCAGCTTTGAAAAGCAAAATATTTAAGAAATTCCCAGCTAGTGCTGAAGAACACAGAAATGCCATCGCTACTCCCAACCCCTGCTTTGTTCTGGAGGGCAGCAGTAGCAGTCCCAGACAAGACAGAGAGAGCAAACAAAGAGAAATCTTGTGGAGAGTTTTCCCAGATACCCCTTTATCTATCATTGCTGAATAATATTTTACACCAGCCCACGCTGTGCCTGTGGAGATAGCAAATTAACAAGGAGCTGTGCAACTTTGATAGTGAATGTCCCTTTTTTATTAGTGCTCTGTAGTGCTGTACAGCATACAAGCAGCATCTCCAAGCAAGATTCCTCAAATTACTTGGTGTGGATCGAGATGCTTAGTTATTTCTTAGTAGCAACTGCTGTAAGATTGTTCTCGTTTCAGTGGTAGATTGCGTTTGTCGAGTAGGTGTTGTCTTTTGAAGAGCACTGGGTGATCTTTAAAAGCAAAGTGTTGTGACTTCTGTAGATATTCACTGGAGATGCCAGTCGAGCTACCTGTTGGCCAAGAGGACTGAGGCTGCTGCCATTTGCTTCTCTCCAGCACATACCGATGATACCGATGCACTGCTCTTACTTCTGTGGGACACTGGGCAGTTGCAAATATTGACTGATTCCTGTTCCTTAAAATGGAACTTTTCAGAGGTGCTCGCAGGGTTTCATCAGTTCCTTATAAGGGAAGGAGAAAGCCTAAAACTGTATTTCTGGAAGAGGCAGAGGCGTTCGGTCTATCAAAGCCTCACAGAGCTCTTTCATGGAAGACCAAAGCTGTGCTCGAAGTCAGTCCCTGCGGCTCTGCGGAGGCAGCTGTCCAAATGAGAGCCCTGCTCCCAGCTGGCTGGGAAAGCCACCTCTGCAAGCACATCTCACCCCTGCGCCTTCTCCCCAAGGGGCTCAGCTGGGCCCATGGCATCTTCTCAGCTTGGACCCGGCCGCATCCACCCCCAGGCTCTGTCCGAGGAGCTGGTTGTCATTAGTTTGGCAGCATGTGCCTACAGGAGACAATGAATGGCTGGAGAACAAATAAGCTGACAATGTCAGAGATACTATTGGATGGGAAAACTGATATTTGAGATGAGCTAAATTTAATTATGATTGTTTAAAATTCTTTCTATGTCTTCTCTATATTTTCTCCTCTGGTTCTCCACCACCACCCGTGTTCCTATTTCCAATTTCAAATTGCTGCTCTGGGATGAGCTTGGCAGCAGAGGCTGCCTGGGAAGCCCTCGGGTCCCCAGTAGCCCATCATGAATCTAGGCATGGTTCCATTGGAAGCTGGCCTTTGTTTCACCAAAAGTTTGACATAGCCAAGATACTTCAGAAGAAGCAATTTTGGGTTTTCAGCAGAAAAAGAATGACTTCATGACTTCCAAAAATATTCAGACCAGCTCTAACCACTACATCTTCAACAGTGATGAGCTGCTACCTCTTAATCAACCCCAAGAATAGCTAGATTAGATATTTTGCTCCATTTTGAACAAATTATGGTATCCTCAAACAAATACTTGTGGGTAGCTAAATTAGTCTTTACAAATGTATAAACTAATTTGGGTTAATTGTCAGTTAATCATCTCAAAAGATGAGGGTTAGGCATTTCTCTAGAAAATAATGCAACAAAACCAAAAAGACAATACATTTCTGATATTTTTAAGGTGAAAGAATAACAAAAACTAGGCAGACCATTCAAGAACATTTAGCCTACTTTTGTACAGCATCAAAACAGCCATCAGAAGAAAGAGAGACGATGTTCCTCATTTCTTCTGGAAGGCAAAATCTGAATGACAACTGACTGTTCTTCAAGTTGGATCTCTAATATCAGCTATAGTAAGCACTGATGTATGCGTGACTGACTAATCTGGGGGAGCAGAGTAAGAGAGCGAAAGATATTTGGGGAATTATTTTCAAAAAAAAAAAAAAAAAAGGAAATTGATATTCAACTTGCAGTGTGATAGACACTTTCATGGTTGTGGAGATGATTGTCTTGAACCCTGTCCTCTCCTAAGGAAGCAATAACTTTCCATTACTCTCTCAGTCCAGCTTCATCTATCCCTTTTTTATGAAAACCGTGGGGATGTTCATTCTGAAGGTAACAGTAAAGTGCAGTAGAGCAAGTAATGTTCCTCCACCATTGCCGCATCCTCAGAATGAGTCATTGAGTCCTGCACCTGCTACTCCTGGGAAAAGAAGTGCATCATCTGGAAGGCCATGGGGTTCACCCAAATAAGTGGCACTAAAATCCAGCTGTTGCAGGGAATGGTGCTGGCAATTCAGTAGGTGGCACTACTCCCTTTGAGTCTGGACCAACACTCGTGTGAAGTTAGGGAGCTTTGTGCAGTAGCATCTGGTATCCCTCAGCTGTCACATTGAAAAGATTCTTCTTCCTCATGAAACAGCACATCATTAAAGATCCTATGGCATGTTTCACAAGACTATACTCAGCAACGCTGGTGTACTGAGCAAACTTCATTACCTTTTGCCTCCCCACATTTCAGTTTCCATTAGAGAAGGTGATTTACTTCTTGTCAGATACAACTCTGGTTGTTGGCATTTAATAGATTACACCTTCCACACTAGAAGCTGTCTGCTTTCAGTGCAAATGTGTAGCTGAAATTCTATGTTTTTGTAGAATAATTAAAAACTTTTCAGGAGGACAGTGTATCAATGTCAATTGGTTTTACTATGTTGCTCAAGCTGCTTTGTCCACGGTACATTAAACCAGCATTTGTGTTGGATGTGGTGATATGAGCAGAGACTTCTTCATTAGCAGAATTGAGCACAAGAATTGTCTGAGTTAGCTGCACTATGATTATGTGGCATCCGTGTGAGTTTAGTGTGTTTGGAGGCATTTCCCCAGGAGGCAGTGGCAATGTCACTGTAAGAGGTGAGATTAGGAGGGTCAGTATCCTTCCTATTGCTCACCTAGAGGGAGAATAAATGCAGACTGTAACAGAGAAGCCAGACTAGTAACAGCTGGGTTACTCTTATGAGATGAAATTAAAGACCTCCACCTGTTTATCCCTGAAGTGAGAGTTCTGGAGGAAGGGTTGTGTGAATACACCTAGAGATAAATGCTAGAGGAAATAAGACTGCTTAAACTAAAGAAGGCCTTAGCAGAAGAACAAATGACACTAAAATTATGATGGGTACAATTAAGCTGAACACCACAGAACTAGCAACCTGAGCAAGAAGAGTCTGGAACCACCTTCCACTGGGAGCACAGAGCCTAACTGTTTTTAAGATAGAACTTAATCAGCTTATGAAATGGCTTACATCATGATGCAGCTGCCGAATACAAAACCTCTTCAACCTGTTTTTGTGGTCATACTCCAACAAATAACTAAGATCAGCTTCCTAAGTACATTTCCGCACCGCCCGTGCCCTCTTGCTATGTCTCCATCTGCTTATTGCTTGAACCTGTGACTTTGTCTGGCACGTGTGGTATGCTTTGTACTGTTTAGTACCTCTAATCCCAATTCTTTTTGAATCACACTTGATGCTGTTTTGTGTAATGCATTACTGATGTGGAAAAGAACGAATGCACATCTTACACAAAAGCAAAAGTAGTCTCCCATTTCAGGAATGCACTGGCAATAATCCACCAGACAAAGATTTCACTTACAACTGCAAGAATGGACATAAAAGGTGAATGGTTGCCTTCTTGTAAGAGCCCAGGAATGCCACTGGGCCCCCAGTCATTGCTCACTCAGACGATAGCCATTACAAAGTCTATATGAAGCACAGGTTTTTACTACCCACCTTCTCCTCCACACCCACAAAAGCCTGTCAAGCCCCATACCTTTTATGAATAAGTATTATTGCCCGGTGAAAACTGATACTGGTGGGCAGGCATTTGCTTCTCTAAATAGCAGCAGAAGTAAGTCAGGAGTGAATGGACATGGTATTGCCCTTCCACTTGCCTTTTCAAGGAGGTTCTCCACCACTTTTGAATACCTCTTAGGAGCAGCACACAAGGCTGATGTCCCCAGATAAATTCTGTTGTTCAGAATAAAGACTTTCTCAATGCTTTATGAAACCTATCTTAAAAAAAAAAAAAAAAAAAAAAAAAAAAAAAAAAAAAAATAACCAATGTTGCCTATTTTCTAGTTTACGGAAATAGTGAAGGTAGAGTTAATGATAGGTTGAGTCTGAGAGCTGAAGCAACAACAAGTCAGAAAGTAAAATGAAGTAGCTATGTCCTCTGCATTGCATAGCCTGAAGAGTCCAACTTTCGGCAATTTTTCCTTCTGTTTTTCCAGAAGCCACTGGTGATTTTTTTAATTTGTTTTCTTAAAATATTCAAAATAATTTGTCCCTCTTCAGATGCAGGAAGAATGACATTTCAGCTCGTGCAAAAATCCAGCCACCAGAGGCATGGTGAGAGCATTTATCCTCTATAATCCAGTCTACTGGTAGACTCTCTATTTTGGATTCAAGGAGACTAAATGCAATGTTTTTGTTGTTTTGTTTTTACTGTGGGCTGTGAATCAATGGAACTACAGTCTAACTTTATGATCTGGGGTGCCTGAAATGCTTTTGCTCTGTGATCAAACCCCTTTTCTTTGTCAGCAAAGCAGACTAATTACTGGAGACTGTATCATGTTCAAACCATTCTGTGCTGGAAGCAAATGGGGAGTGTAGTAAGGCTGGGAATATAATCCCACCTGCAAAGAGATCTCATCATGGACTGAATCATTCAAAAACATATGCCTTTACAAGGAAGGGAGAACCAAATATTAAGTGGCTAAGAAGAAAACATGCTCGTGTTTGTTTGGATTTGGATTAGTATGGATTTTATAGCTGGAGTTGAACAATGTTGGCCATATGGCAAATCAGAGCTGTTTCTAGGGTGCTTACAATGTGTAATCAGTTCAAAGAAACTTTGCGGCACACCTCCCCGAGCAATTACCAGTGCTAGTGCAGTTAGAGAGAAAAGACGTGGCAAAGCAAGAACAGGAAGCTGGGAAATGAATTCCTGGCTTTATCCATCACGAAGAAGTGTTTTGTCAAGTGTCACTTAAGTTGTCTGCACCTTCATTTTCTCCACTTTAAAAGCCGTCTTGTAACACTGACCTCACGGTGTATGAGCTAATTAATTCCTATTGATAAAGTGCTTTGCAATAGCTTGTTGACAGGCACTAAAGGAGTGCCCAGTGATGATACTGTTGTTATGGCTGCTCTGTTGTGTTGGGAACCGAATTAGGACAACTTAATTTCTGCTGTCTGCCTCTGGCAAGTGAATCTTAAGTGACCTTGAGATCAATCAGAAAGGAAAGCTAATCTGTCAGTCATATGAAGTGACCTATCTTAGCTTGCTTCCTAGCTATAAACTGACTGAGATTTACCTTTAAGCTTTCCAAGAGCACAGAGGGAAGAACCCTTCTTATAAGTGAGATGTTCCTGGAAATCTTTAGCTATGTGCCATAGAATATTTGGAACATAGATCTTAGTCCTACAAAATCATTTCTTTTCACTAGCTTAACTGAGCCCAAGAGTAAGAGATGAAAAGGAATACTAACTCGGAAGTGGGAAGTCATTATAATTGGTAGCTATGAGGTTGATGACTATTTCAGGATGATTTTACTGACATAAGTTAATATTTCAAATATATTTGTATTCATGTATTCACATATTCATTCAAAATATCATAGATTAAAGAATTCTGATAGTATTTTGGACA
This sequence comes from Oxyura jamaicensis, assembly GCF_011077185.1. Lineage (NCBI taxonomy): Eukaryota > Metazoa > Chordata > Aves > Anseriformes > Anatidae > Oxyura > Oxyura jamaicensis. The sequence continues at coordinate 10,628,156 of NC_048910.1, read as the reverse complement.
TAGCCAGGCAGCCATCTATAGTTATTTTTCTGTTTGTCCTATTTTTTTATCCCCTCCAATTTTCTCTCTAGCAGTAACTGTCTTTGGAGCAGTTCTGATACACGGAGCATTGGACAGCATGTCGCCTAGCCTGAGAGCCCTTATTAGTTTTTATGTCTGAAAGACCAGGTTCTTCCATTGCCCACCTCAATGGAGTACCTTGGCAATACTGAGCTTTCATACAGCTTTCTTCATTTTTAAATCTCTTTGATCTGATTCTGCCCTTGTAACATTGCTTGGAGGCAGATGATTAGCTTGGTGCCAACCATGCATTTGGCACCAAACGATGTATAAAATACCACCTCTGACCTCTAAGATCCCAATTAAAGCTCCAACCCTGCAGGATGCTGGGTACCTTGGGAAATTCCTGCTTTCTTTCTACTCCTTCAGTTAAAATGTTGGAAAAAACATAAGACTTCATAAGCTGAGGCCTCTCCAAATTTTATTTAAGTGCACTTTAAAAAATCCAATTGCTTATATTGTGAAGTTTACAAATCATGAAACCATGAGAAAATGTAACAAATTTGCTTTACATCTCCAAGATAAATTGATAGTATAGCTGGTGGAAAGTCTAAAAAATTCCCTTGCCCTCACATTTTGCTCAGTTTGAATGAAACTATCTATGTAACAGTACTTCCAAAGATAGGTTTAACTTTCATTAAGAAAATCAAAATCGTAGCTCAGAGTGGATTTAAAGTACACAAGTGGTGAGTGCTATATGATTCTCTCTAGGTTTTTGTACTGTGCTTTGTGTCTGCTTTCAAACAAATTAAATCTTACCAGTGCCAATTGTAACCCCTTCCCCAGTCATGAGGAATTTATACTTGAGGATGTCACCGGCTCCAGTGGTCAGCTTCTGTATCACTGCTCACAGCCTCTTCTCTGGGTGGCCACAAGCACCAGATCTCTGTTATAATCTTTTGATTTTTACACAGCTCTTGGAGGGAAATTCACCCAACCACCATAAGCAACTCAGGAGATATATTGGAAATATGCTATATTCTGGCCATGCTCCACAGTGAAACCTGTGTGTACTGACCAGCACAAACGGATGGAAATCCACATGGGACATTTTTTCACATTATATGACACATGCTGCTTATGGAAAAAAATAAAAAAAATAAATTAAAAAAAAAAAGACATATATATTCCACTGGAAACAGGCACAAGATTGAGAGACTTTCCCTGTCCTACTGTCACAGTGCCACCAGAACTGGTGTTGGGAATATTGAGGTACCAGCATCTGTGACTAGCAGATGGGCAAGCCCACACTCAGCAAGGAAGAGTGCATAAGAGGCAAGGAGAAGTTGATTTGTTCTCACCTGTCTTAAATATGCTGTTGGAGCAACTTTGCAAATATTTATGTTAACAAGTAAGTGGGCAGGTTGCATTCATACCCCTAAAATGTTCCCAGTAATGTGAAACCTTCCCCCAGCCAGCCCAGTGTCTTGTTCCCAGAAGATGCCCATAGTGGGTGCGAGAGTGCAAGGACGGGTGGACAAGTTCACTGTGGTGCTTTGTCTGCACACTCTCCCAGCCCCCAGCAATTAAGGGATCAGCTACTTGCCAGAACCACTAGTAATTAATATTTTAAAATATTAATAAATGCAGAGCTGCTTATCTACAGCAAGTGAATGGGAGCATGTGAGCAGCACGGGTGATTGTAGCAGGTGACTTCATAGCAGGAGAAAATATCAGTCCTTAGCACAGCTGTCTGAAAGGCTGCTTTGTGCTTTATTTGCTGAGGACAGCTTTAATTGCCACCTTCAACGACTTAATGGGGAGGGGGGTTGTTGCAGAGGCAGGCTCTACTCAGAGCTGTGCCATAGAGGACAAACAGCAGCAGACACAGGTTGCAGCAAGGGTAATTCTAGTTAGATAGGAGGGGAAAAAAAAAATCACCATGACTGTGAACAGGTGCCCGAGAGGCTGTGAAATCCCCACTCATAAAGATATGCAAAACTCAATTAGAAGATGAGGCCCTGAGCAGCGCAGTCTGGCTTTGAAGTTCACTCTACTTTGAGCAGAAGGTTCCTTCTAACCAGAATTATGCTGTGGCCTTGTGAATCTACACCTGTGATCTTTGACTTCACACAACTGTAAACTTGCTATATGCAAAAATATTTCTTGTAACTTAGCCTTTCCCGGTTCTGTCTGTATGTATCCTCAGAAAATAACATTTTCTTGGGCATCTGTCTGTGCATCCTGAATGAATGTACTGCCACTTCATTATTCTTATTGATCTCCTCTGAAATTTTAATCCCTCATACCCTGATTTCATTTAATAATTATTATTTGGTTAATCACGTGTCACCAGCACTCCTGCCAATAATAAATAAGAGGGGCAGGGCCCCTCTTGAGCCCCTTGCATCTCCTGCAGTTGGCATTTGGTTCGAACTATTTTCACACAACTGGTTTGAAAAATGGGCTGCTGGAGGGAGCAATAAACAGATGCCCATAGAATTATAGAATCATAGAATATCCTGAGTTGGAAGGGACCCAGAAGGATCATCGAGTCCAAGTCCTGGCACCACACAGGCCTCCCCAAAATTTCAGACCCTATGACTGAGAGCACAGTCCAAATGCTTCATAAACTCCGACAGGCTTGGTGCTGTGGCTACGTCCCTGGGGAGCCCGTTCCAGTGCACGACAACCCTCTCAGTGAAGAACCTCTTCCTGATACCCAGCCTGAACCTCCCCTGTCGCAGCTTGACTCCATTCCCTCGGGTCCTGTCACCAGTCACTAAAGAGAATAGATTGGCGCCTGCCCCTTCACTCCCCCTCATGAGGAAGCTGTAGGGCATCATGAGGTCTCCCCTCAGCCTCCTCTTTTCCAGGCTGAACAGGAGCCTCTAGGCCCTTCACCATCTTAGTAGCCCTCCTCTGGACGCTCTCCAACAGTTTCACAACCTTTTTGTACTGTGGTGCCCAGAACTGTACTCGGTACTCGAGGTGAGGCCGCACCAGCACAGAGTAGTCTCTTGAGTTCAAACCCAAATGGTGCATTGACAACAGAAATCCTGCCCTGCCACCTCCTCCTTTTGGTGGCTGGTTTGCAGCAGTAGGCTAACCAGTTTGGTAGGAAGCAATGACATTTCTCATATTTTCACCCATTGCTGGCATAAAAGCCAAAGTAAAATCATTTTAACTTCAGCCCATCCCATGCCCCAGCTGCAGCTTTGTGAACACTTTGGGAATCCCTGTGTGCTAGAGGAGTGCTACAATTTCTGCTGCACAGATGAAGAATAGAGACACGAAGGGACAAATTTTCAGTAATTCTCAGCATGCACTGAAGGGACCAAAAGAAGACAACTCTTAGATAGGCAGCCAGCTTTCTTCTTCTTCTTCTTTTCTTTTTTTTTTTCCCCTCTTTTTAATGCTGAGCACTCAGCAGTTCTCAGCAGCCCCATCTTTTAGATGCTTAAATGGGCTCGGACTTTTATTTTAAGAAAAAGAAGCTGGCTGTTAAATGACTTGCCCAAGCTCACACAGGGTGTCTGTGGCAGAGCCAGCAACCTAACCCAGATCTCCTAAGTCTCAGGCCAGCCTTAACCACAAGACCATTCTTCCTCTCACAAAGATGATCCCCATCCCATAGGAAAAATATTCAAACAGGATTAAAACAAAATCCTATAAAAATACTTAAACCTGAACAAATATGTAATAATTGTTATTCAGAATCCATGCAGGGTCTAATTAAATCCATATTCTGTAACCTTAATTTAAAACAATCCCAATATTATTTTTAGGTTTTGGATGTGGATTTATTGCTTCTATCGGCAGCATGTTTGGCACCCGATGCCATGCAAAACTCTGTTTCATCAAAGTACTGGCAAAAACCTTTATTTTCTGGACAGCTGCTGCAGCCTTGCAACAAAGGAGAACTAGCAGCTTCATTTCCTTTACATGGTGGCTCAGATTAAAAAACATCCCTATTGCTTATGCCTGTTGCTGTACCATCCAAAAGCGGGGTGGTTGTGTTACTGATAATGTAAGCAAGTCCTGTCTGATTTGTACACCGAGCTCCAGCTTGGGATTAAGCTCTAATTCCGGAGATACAAGTTATATAATAAAGCAGAATATGACTCCCCAAGCTATTGCTGACCTTCCAGTCCAGTAAGCAGAGGGCTGCAGTGCTGCTTGCAGAAATCCAGCTGAAGCAAATCATTTGATCTCTTTAGGCATAATTTCATTTTGCCTCTTGATTTAGAACATGAGGTGCATGAGACACACAAGAGCTTTCAGAAGTCCCAGGAGTTAAGCCAAGATGTAGGTGTTGTTTTCACATGTGAAAGAGATAGTAAATGGTCTTCTATTCATAGTAATTGAAAATAAAAGCACGTGGTGGCACATATCTTCTGATTTTTTTCCTTTTATTCATTGTTTCATGCTTCTGTAATTCCAGGATTGGTTAGAGGAACTAACCACAAAAATATAATTTTTTACAAGATTTCTAACAGTTTTGGTCAGGGACAAGAGACTTAAATACTTCTGGTAAACTAGAACAATGACGCCTCTTTGAACTGAACTTGAAGACTGTGCCATTAAGAATTTCAAAGCATCTATTTGTCCTCATTTCATAAAACCTTTCAGCTTTGAGTGCCTATAAAAAAGGGTTAAAAGCAACAGCAGAAAAAAAAGTGAAGACGTAAAGTAACCCAGACCAACTGCAAAGCCAGGACATCTCTATCATTCTTACCCCGAGTCTGGGTACCTGTGAGGCCGATGTCTCCTTGTTCACTATCCCACAAATAGTAAAACACTCCACTCCAGCCCTCAGATACAGTGTTGGCCCTGAGCCTTCAGCACACACATGGCTGCAGGACAACATCAGGAAAACAGAAAGCAAATGGCAATGGCAAAGATCAAGCTGATGGAAGGAGAACAGGAACCCAGAGTTTCTCATCAGAAAAGCCTGATAACAGGTCATTCCTCTTTGGGGTTCACTCTGTGTCCTTCAAGGATGGGTCTGAACTCTCGTTATTGCTGTTTCTGTTGAAAAGCGGCAATCGGTGCTTACCTTGCCATGCCCTCCCTTTAAAATCTTAGAATTTTTACCCCTGAGCACTGCAATTTCTTATACCTTGCAGGCTCAAAAATCCAGCCAGGGGCAGAAAACCCTTTTGCTGCTGGATTAAGGCAGCATGCAAAAGACCTGTTCTACCCCCTCTGAAGCTTCTCCCTGCCAGGCTGATGGTGCACTGCAACCCTAAAGAGAGAAGGTGCCTGTGAGAGCAGCAGTAGTAAAAAATCCTCATTCGGTCCCACTTGTGACCAGGTCAGAGGCAGCCCACGTGCTGTCACTGTTAAAGGGCCTGACTCTGAACTGATGCTTAGGCACAAAATCATAGCTAAAAATGTACTTTCAGGGTGCTCCAGAAACAAATTGACACAAGAATGTAGTCCTGAAATTGGGCACTGAGGGAGGTTTAGGCTTTGCCGCTGAGATGTAGCCATACGGAGAGGAAAAATGTGCTATAAAAACAGAAGCCATTGTCTGTCATTACCTCTTTATCTTGCTGTGATATATATGTCCAGCCTCACTTCACTCTGCAAACCACTGTGGCTGGAAGCATCCGTCATCCTATCAGCTCAGTTGGATTAATTATGCTCAATCAAAATGTTTCAAAAGAGAACAGAAATGTCTGCAGCAGTTAATCCTGTCCATTGAGGTTGTCAGAACATTGGCATTTTACACTTCAGTTCAATTACAAGACAAATCTGCTAATGGGACATAATCTTTCAGAGTAAACAAGGAAGCAAAGCACTAATATTCTGGCAATTGATTTATGCAGGGTAAATGGTGCAGAGTAAAAGCTTCAGGAAGCCACACGAGTCAGGACAGCCATGAGTTTTCAGTGCTGCTTTTCCTTCTCTTGAGCAAAAAAAAATATTACGTGAAGTCTCTTTTTAGCTGACCTGCATCCAGGAGTCAACGCTTAGCCAAAAGCACACATCACACCTGGTGGGGTTGTCTCCTCTTCCCTCTCTCTCCATCCCCTCCTTCAAGGAAACAGGGTAAGAAAGGGAAGAGGTGAATCATAGCAGCCTTTGCTGTAAAGGGTGAGATTGCAGGGCTGGATGTGCCTGCAGTGCAGATGAGGAGGCTGGACAGGACCAGACTGCCATGTGGCAGTGTGCGTGCAGGGGCTGGGGGTGCTAAAGACAGGCCCCCACCTCTCCCCTTCCACCCTCCCTTTTGGCTCAGCCCTGTGCTGCAGGCACCAGCAGAGCCACCAAAAGCAAGTTCTGCAAAGGAACAAGTTGAGAGCTCTAAGCATTTCTTTGACTAAGCAAACCTTTAAAGGTTTAATTAAAAGCAATTTCAAGTGATTCAATAGTCTTCCCACACAAACTGAAATTTCCCAGGCAAGCTGATCGAATTATTGCTATGTAAGTCCATGCACACGCACATCTCCATGCACGCACACACGCACACACACACCTCGTTATCCCTGGCACATTTTTAGAACAGATGTGAATCCTTTGTAGCTTCTGTCCATTGCTAGATTACTTACAGCACTGCAGCTTTGTAACTCTGCCTAGTCACTAATATCCTCCAACAGCCACTTGGACATCATGTTATCATTAAGCATTTATAGCAAACCAACTGCAATTAAAGATTTATAAATCTTATTGCATTACAGCACAACCCAGAGTAAGAATTGCTCCTGAGGTCAACTTTCCTTTCTAGTATATTTTTTAAAGGACAATAACATATTGGATCAGTCATCAGTGTAAAGTGCAGATGCTGCTTCTTCCTAGGTTTGTCTGAGTGATTTGGGTTTTGATGGAAGTATTTGTTTTGGATCATGGTATTTATTGAAGGAGGAAGGGGCTGAAAATTAGAATACACCAAAAGCTGCAAGTCAATATGGAGAGACCTCCCAAACTCTGACTCAGTCCTTTCAGCACTTTGTTATGACACAAACGGTACTAGGCACAAAGTTCCCGTGCTAGCTGGCCAGGACTGATATGGATGCATGGCCATGGAATGAATCCCAAACAAACGTGCTACTTCATAAGAGTCATTAAGCCAGGCCTAATGCCAGGAGACATCTCTGCACAACAAGACATTGGGCAGCATGGACAAACCTCAGAATGAAAGGCAAGTCCCTAGAAGTAACATGGAGATGGACTAAAACTGCTGATGGGGAGAGCATTGGAGCCCCAGTCGATGCTGTCTTTGGAGGGTCAGCACCGACAGCAGCACTTGCCCAAGGGCCAGCAGTGCCACCCTGCTCCCTGCACACCTCTGAGCTGCAAATGCACTGGGCCAGCATGAATTCAGCACTGTCTGCCAGAGATAAACTTCAGGCAACTCACCTGAGCTCTCAGAAGGTCGAGCAACTTGATGAACCCTCATTTCCCAAGACCTAGCCTCCTCCTGGAAATACTGCACCTGCCCAGAAAGCTGCACGGCGCTGCGCAGTGCCAGAAAACGTGCGGCTCGATTATGTTCAAACATCCGTCTGAGGAAATGTAAGCAATTATCTCGTCCTGGAGGAACTCCATAACTCAGCCCAGCAGTTGCTGTTAAACTGCATCTCTGTCCCCCTTCATCTCTGTTTAGTAAATTTCACTAGAAAGGATGTTGAAAGTATAGAGTTATGGAAACCTGAAATTTTACTGTAAAATGATGACATTGTGAGGACCAAAAAGGATGTTGTTATAATTGGGTACAACCAGATTTTACGGCGTATTTGGAACTGTAGTCATGTATAAATACTCTTTCTCAGAGTACCCATGGGATTGTTTTTTTCCCAAGGACTACGAGACTTTACAAGCTACTTTAAGGAAAACAGCATTTGCCCTTTCTGTGAAAAGCTGGACCATACGACCCCAGTCCACTCCAGCCCAATCTCTGCTCTTTTGGAGAGAGGAAGGAGGGCTTTACCACTTTGTTTACCGATAGTTTACTGACAGTTACACAGTGGGTGCTTAAAATTACACCTCAAAATTCCTCTTTAGCCACCAAAGTAGCAGACAGACTTATAAAGCACTTTAGCACTCCCCGCCCCCCCCCCCAGTAAAGTCAATGTTTCAACATAACTACGCTTTGGCTCAGATCAATCCATGGACATTTTATTTTTCGTAGTTTTTCAGTTAAGACTCGAAGCATTTTTTCACCTTTCTGGAAGACATTTGCGCACACAAGCTGTGCAGCACACCCACTCTCACATTAGAGGGTGGTTAATTATTTCCGGAACGGTTACAGAAACGTGTGGGTCGCAGCCTGATGTTTTCTGCGCGTTTGTCCATGCAGCAGATGAACTCCTGCCCAGTTGGCAGCCATGGACGGGCTGGAGGCAGCTCCGAGGGTGGGCTCTGCCCCAGCAGAGCTGCCGCCGCCTGGGGACACGGCTCCCCGCTTCGTGAGAAAGTGCTCCTGCAGATCCTGCGCAGAGCAGCTGCCCCCTCTCCATGAATATTAAATTCCCTGCACTCAAACAAAAATCCTCCTCCTTTTCCTCCAAGCTTCCATTTACCAGGACTTCGTATGCCGTCCCGCATGTTGGGGGTGAGCTGCTCAGATCCAGCCTGATAACACGCTCTCCAAACTGCAAAATCCACACTTCGCCTGTCAAACCTCAGCACCGAGTATTTCACTTCTGTTTGTACTGGTTCTCCCCAGGGACCAGTGATAACATTTTGACTTGTGACAGATGCTTCCTTCATAAGGATATTTTCCAGGCTGACTTTTCCCCAGCCGCCTCATAAAAATAGTCTCTTTTTATTTGAAAAGAGTTATTTTAACTGTTGGGATGTGGGGGAGGGTGCTGGCATCCTTTAAAATTTGTCTTTTGATTAAAAATGAAATATATAATTCTAAAGTAATTAACATGGATGTTATTGGATGTACACTGATGATTACATTATAGGACTGGTTATCAAAGGATTATAGTTAAGAGGTTTAATATTCTCCAGCTGATCCTGTAGCAAATTAATCCAGTCTGACCTTTACTGTTCTTTGTTATGTCACCATAGTATCATTTCAGCTATATCATCTCTTACCCCATTTCAGGAAAGTTAAAAAAAAAAAATAAAATAAGGAACTTGTAAATCATATCTGTTAGGAGAAAGACTAGCAAAATAAAACTTAGCTTTTTCAACTGATCAATTGAGAAAAGCAGATCTGAACTGTGAACTGTTGCACCTGTGCAGATCTTATATTCCTGTTTTAATGGTAACAAACCACAAAGAACTCCATTGCCTCTATGTGGTTTACGTGCAGTATGAGGTAAAATGTGAATTGCTTGACCCCAAATACACATTGCATTGTGTCCTCTCCCTAGAAGCAAATTAAAATATGAGGCCAATATTCTGCATTTAGCTATCTCACATTCAAATCCATCATGTTTAATCCCCCGGTGTCCACATGAAGCCCACACAATTAAGTGTTTATATACGACAATGCAATCTCACAGCCATGAGGTCATACTAAGCAGAGTGGATTAAAAACGTGCTACCTCAGTATAATAGATTCAGACTTCATAGATAAGAAAAGCTGCATAATGACAGATCTCTGAGCTTTTCGTCTGACTCAGCAGAGAACAAAAGACTAAGCCAATTAAATAACTGACATCTGCTTTTATATACTTTTGCTCATATCCATGTAAAGCCATCTTAATAGGTATTTTTTATAACTGTCTGAAGAGCAGGTTTGCCACTGATCAGGTCTGTGCTGATGAATCTTCCTGTTGGAAGTGTTAAAACTCACCAGTGTTAGCAGTCAAATATATGATCAAACACGATTACAAGAACACATACTCCAGGGCTCTGTAAAACCGGGAGAAGATCCAGCAAGCTCTCATGGAAACAGAGCCTGAGCCAGCTTTGCAAAATGCAAATGCCTTGCTGATAAGCCACAGGTGCACAAAACCACACTGGTTCAAAGGAGATTCAGAAGGAGGGAATTTTCTGTCCTGGCATCCTTCCCTCCATGGGGCACTTTATTTAGCTCTACTCCTTCCCAGGCAGTTCATCTCCTGTTTAGGATTCTGGGCTTAGAATGGCTGATTTTTGTGTGTGTGCTCTTGATCCCGTAATGCCAGGCTAGTGCTGTCTTACCCTCTGCCTGGATAGCAATCCTTATTTATCTAAAACTGTTGTCCACACTCCCATGAAGCTCTTCTAGCAGACCAGCTCCTGAATCTCTCTGTACATAACATCAGTGCTCCTCGGCTTCAGTTTTCCTTCTTGATCTGAATTTGGATTGTCCATTCTGTAAAAAGGTCAAAACTCTGCCATCTCAGAACAAATTGTTAGCCTGAATTTCTTCTTCTTTTCCTAGGAAACTTAAAGCATTGTTCAGTATAAATATAATCTTGGCATATTAAGGAATTAAAGCTCTTCTCCCATCACAAGACTAGTGACACTGCTTATCATTTTTTTCCCTCTTCCTGGAAAGGGAATTAGAACTTAATTGTTCCCCTCAATCTGCTAAACCCTTGATTTCATATTATTGCAGTTACCTGTAGCAGAAAATACTTTTCTCATGACCCTGAGGAGTTGTGGCACCTCCCAAGCCTCAAGACAAATGATTACCAAGAGGAAGGCAGCCAAAATCATGATCTAGCAGCTTGTTGAACTTATTCTTGTGAAAGCATCATACTCTGATATACCTTAAAACAAGCCTTGTAGAGTGATGGAGAATACAGAGAATTCTTCCTTTACCTTAGCCATTTATTAGCCAAATATTTGGATATCTGGTCTGAGCTAATCATCCAGGCAACCTATTTGGTTACTTGAAAGTTAAAAGGCATCTTCAGAGGTGATTCAGCCCACCAACCTGGATGAATCACCCCTTTCTTTCCCAGATCATTCCACATGGAGCCTGGGGGTCCACCTCAGCCATGATGCCTAACTCTTAGATGTTCAACTCTACATCACACAGGTGCCTACATAGCTGTCCCTGAAAATACAACATAAGAAGATACGTTTAGGGCCTCATCTCCTGAAGACATATTTTCATAAACCACAAATGATATTAATTTCTTTTTTTTCTGTTTTTTCATTTTCTCCTGCCTCTGTTCTGTTCACATGGGAGCTCTCACTAGTCATGAAACTGAAGTATTTGTGTTGCAAAATGGAGCAAGTGTAGATTTCCCAGCATCCATTTCAACATGGCATGAAAACCCAAAATCTGTGTATGACTGCATCATACGTGAATCACAACAGCTGGAAAGACACACTCCGTGTATGGTCCTCCAGTTATGCAATTGTGTTTAAGAAATCAGGCATTTCTTCAGATTCTACTCTTAATTTGCCAAGAGGAATTGATTGCCCAAGTCCATCAGTTGCCAGGAAATGTATGATGTTCAGCTCTGCTTTGATAGGGCAATGTGGAAACACTAGTGAATAGGATTTATTTTGTGACTGATGCCATTTATTTCTACACGATTGTAAGTACCTATAAATTAAGTGGTGCACCTATAAATTAGTCATAAATTTCCCAGTCTGTCTCTCAACATTCCTTTTGGTTGATAGTAAGGGTAATAAATTCACTTTATAAGTGTCCTGTTAGTACTATTATTAGTTTTGTCCTCATTTCCCTTTTATAAACTCCTGGTTTGGGTTACATAGAACACTGAAAAATGTTAATTGTTTGAACCAAAATTGTACACACTGGAGTGCAGGTCTTAGACAATTTTTCATTATTTTTCCTCTCAAGTTAAAAATAATACACTAATTTTCCCTTTAAAAAAATGGGGGAGGGGAGGGGAGGGGAGAAAAAGTTGCTATGTTTTAATATTGTGAGTCTTTGGGGCAAGGGCTTGGCACAAGGTTGCAGTAAGATATCTGTGCAGAAAACTGCCTTTTGTGGCAGTTTTCACGAGTACCTGATGTATATATATATATACACACATACAGGCTGCACTTCAAAAAGTTGTAGGGGACTGATATTAATGTTCTCTCTCACCCTTTTTCTGCATCCCCTAAAGAAGGAAACTATAGGGCTGTACTTTGCAAAGCATGCTACATTGCTGGACACATATCCAATGTTTTTAGTTCGCTGTTAGTTTACTGAAAGCTGAGCGAACTCTTCAAGTCCCCGAAGACACTGTGCTGCAGATGGCATTTACTAATATGTCAAATTCCAGCTTGGGAAACAGAGTGGAAAGTCAACTCTTGGACTTGTCAATAAGAATGATGCATTAAAACTTGGTGTACAAATATTAGGTTTAGTTATGCTTTAGCACTACTTGTTAAGGAAAAAGAGTATTTAATGACCATATTTTCTAGTCCAAGTGTATTTCCAACATAAACTATGATACTAGCAAACACTATCATTTATTTACAGTCCACTCTTAGCAGTTTATTAGATTTTCCAAGATGTATTTTTCATTTAATTGAATGAACAGTTAATGAACTCCTAATAAATGCCTTTATATCCAAGCAACACAATGAGATACCTCTCTGTGCTCTCAGAGCTGTGGTAACAGTGCAGTCGGGATCCCTGACTTTCCTGTTGCCTAAAGCAAAGCTTTGATGTCAATATGAAAAGTAGCAGCTTTGTATCAGACCCTGAGAAGCCATTGGAAATCTTTTTCCCCTCTCCATTATGGTTCTCTGGAAGTAAATCATCCAAATTCTTCTATTTTAATTTTCCAGGAAAGTGTAATTTTCCATCCCGCAACAAATATATATATATTTATATTTGCATTTATGTTTTTATTGTATTCAAAGGAACCAAACATCTTCATTTTCTTTTGCATAAAATAACATAACTCATATCCCAGGTTTCTTAATCTTTTCTGTAAGCAAATAAGCACAAGGATAGGCAAAGAAGTGCACACACGTTATGCAGAGTTTTTTTTGTTGTTATTGCTGTTTTTTGCTTGTTTTTTTTTTTTTTTTCAGTAAATCCAGGTCACAACTAAGATCTCTGTATATTCAACGGGACACTGTACTTCCCCCTGAGCCTATACCTTAGCTAGAAATGATAGATGCAGTACATGTTACCCACCTTACAGATGATGGATAAATACAAAATAAAGGCATGATATTTCAACACTGGTAGAAGTGAAGTTCAGATGCCCTCTTCATGGAGTGCAATCAATCTCAGTGATGCTGAGGTCCCAAAAGGAAAAGGAGTGCATAAAAATTGCGGTGAGAAAGAAAACTCTGCTTGAATGTCCTTTATTAAAAAGTAATGAAATCTTTGCCTGTTCTGGGGCTATTCTGTTAATTGCTGAAATCTAGACCCAGGCTATCAACCATCCTAAGGAGCACTGATCTTCACCTTTACCAGCACTGTGCTCATTCACACCAGCTGATGATTTGGTCTTTGGTCATTTGAGTCCTACCCATGCTCAGAAATGTTAATTAAGAATAACAGAGCCTCTCTTGCAAATAGTGGTGGCTCTGTTTCTTTAGTTCTTTTAGTAAATACTTTATTTCTGAAATTAGAGCTCCTGAACTGATTTATGTTACAAGAGTAACATTCCCTTATAATTAATTAATTGATTACTTAGTTAATTGCTTAGTGATGTGATCGCTCAGCTCTGTTATGGCATCTGGTATGATAATGAACTCTTACAAAATGGCTTGTTCTTGCTGAGATCTCTCCTCAAAACAGGGGGTTTGCTTATGGATGTGAAACAGAAGGAGGGTTTTCCCACACCCTGCTCTTATCTTTCTTTTCATCACAACTTTCACATTTTGAAAACTTTGGGTAAGTTTTACCCATAATTCAGGAGAAAAGTCTGTATGCATAGATTGATGCTTGAAACATTTCATGAATAGCTGGGTTCTAGTGAGGAGACATTTATTTATGCAGTATATATATTTTTAAAGAAAATTAAGTATGTAATTACATCTCATTAATGTTTATAGTTCATGATTTTTAGGAATAAAGAATATATGTGTTAAGGTTATTTTCTACTAAAATTATTTGCGTTTAGTTTTGCTTTTAGCTGGAGTTTCCTTCAGAAAATATAATTATAACAAATATTTAGTTCAATAAAATTTCAGAATGAATGTTTGAAGGGACTTAATTATCTCTGGCCAGGTTATTTCTTGAATATTCATATCTAATTACCACCAAAACAAGTCATCTTCAGACAAGAATTTGCAAAAATAATGTTTTGACTTGAGCATTTAAACTTCTGTAGCAAATAAAACTTTTTTTCTAGTGAATGTCATCTACATTTCTAAAAATTAATATACCCAAATTGAAATGTCCATACCTAAAAAATGATATTTTTAATTTCCATTAAAACCTGGATCGCACTCAGCTGCGTTTCATTTCATAAAAGCCACCCTAATGGATTTTACTTCAGAAGCCTATCTTTTGCCCTGTGCAATGAGTTTCTGTTAAGTGTCATCTTTGTTTTTATTCCATGTCTGGCCCATGATGAGATTTAAAAATAAAATAATAATCCTACTGTAACGTATCCCATTTTCCAAAGACTTATTTTACAGTTAATATTTAATGAATTATAACAAATCCCTGAACCTTGTGGAGCTTGAAGCCAGCATCAAGTTTTTCAGGGCAGGCTTTCCCTTACTGTGATATTTTTCTGTTCACCTTTAACTAATCTCAACCCAGGATTATAAAGCAGAAGTACATGGAAAAAGTAAGGAAGCCGTGCTTGAGTACCAAGCAGGTTGGTTTCATGGTTGACCAGCTCTCGTTTTCATTTATAAAACTGAATACAAACTACTTGTATCTCCTTTCTTTCTAGCTGTAACTGACCTGCATTAACCTGGCTACTCAATACCATTGGTTTTATCTTTCCAACACAATAGACGCAGAAGTCCTCTATTTTCCCCCCTTTTCTCTTCCTTCTCCTCCTATTCAACTTCAGCACCATTTGGGAGAATGGAAAAATTAATTGATTTTCCCTAATGATGTCTCAGGGAGCAGATCAGGTTAACTGTGGGCAGCAGCTGCAGTTTAATTTGTGAGCGTGCAATTGAAAATTATACACTCCTTGGATTACTGCACCTGACCATGAGGCTGGCGTGCTGCCTGCTGTGTCTTAAAAAATAAAACTCACAAAAAGTCTACAGAAATCCTAGTATCTGTGCAGAGGTATAGAAGGAATACTAAATAGCAGAAAGGGGAACAGAGATCCATCCATATACGTCTGGAAAAATAAGGAAGTTAGTAATTTTCTTAAAGAAATCCAAGGAAGCTGCTCTCGGGAGTTACTTTGATGTCATTTGGTGGTGTTAAACCCAACCTTACTGCTCTGGAATTCTCTCAGCAACCAGAAAGTGAAAATGAGAAAAACTAAGCAAAAAGCATAAATGATAAGCCGCTAAACATGGGTTAATAATCTGAAGTGCCAGGAAAGTATCAAAGTCTTCTGATCTTAAGCATTTTCAACCATATTTGTAGTTTGTTTTTCTTTAAAAAAGGCTGTTTCAACCTGAGAAGAATATTGATCTGTGTTATCTTAAAATTGGCAGGGTGTGTGCGTTAAGTGTAAGCTTGGGGTTTTTTTTTGTTTTTCTAATATTTGACATGTTTAAATTTAAGTAATTTCACTTCCAGAATATACTAGGTTTCTCTTAGAAAATAACAACCAAAAAATAAAACAAAACGTATTTAAGGTGTCCCTAAAATAGAAAAAGAAAAACCAGTGTTTGGACCATTAGATTTTTCCATTTGAAATCATTAATATTTTGCAATCTGGATGAAGCTGTGGATATTTGTACTCTGAAATGTCAGCCAGAATCTTACAATTTCACATACTTGTTACCATTTTACAGGCTTCAGGTTCATATTACAAATTGGTGGTAATATTTTTCAGGTCAGCTAAGTGTTCCCTTCTCCTGTCTCCCTTTCCCAAAATCTCACATTTTAAAGAAAATTGAGAATCAAGTTGGAGTTCCAGACAAATACATCACCTAGATATCAAGAGGGCAGTCCTCCTGCAAACCTTGGAGTACGCTGGGCTCCTGCATGTCTGATAAGGCTCTGTAACACCATGGGCAGTGGAAAACCTGAGCTTGAAGAGACATGCCTACAATCTGCAAAGATGATGGCTGGGTAAAGGGACGTAGGAGTGAGTAGTGGTCTAGATTCTGGAATAAAGAGTAACCAATAAGCTACTTCAGAAAAGGTGGGGGAAAAAAAAAAAAAAATCATATTTAGCTGTTATGAGATAGTCTACCCAAAGAAAAATTCCCATCTCCTTCCTGGAAACTTGAAGCTGCCCCCAGTCTCTGCATTTCCCTGCTTTTTGTCAATCCTTTTCTTTCAGTGCATTTCCTTACGTGTCACAGGGAATTCCCGTGCACAAGTGACTTGCAACGCAAGACAGACTTCCACTTGCACTCCTGACAAATGCACAAAGCACAAATGTTTGAAGCACAGCTGCACTCGTACCCTCTAAATGTTTCAAAAGGATTTGTCTTCCAGGAAACATGGTCATTTGTCAGCTTCCTACATTGAAAGTGCTTTAAAGCAAATAGCACTGGAAATGACAGCCCTGCAAAATACTACTTCCACTTATATTTATTATTTTTTTGTGTGCAGCCCATCTGAGAGGGACAGAGGAAGAAAACCCACCTTACTCTATGTCTTTGCAACAGGAGAGAGGGGCAAGCTAATGCAGTTCACCTGTTCTGCTCTTCTGGCAGGGTAAGTTTTTCTTCTTTGCTTATATCTTGCCCAAGCCAACATAAAAGATTTCTCTGTTCAAATACTAGTTCTTTTCTGCTTTGAGCTCAGAAAGGGAGAGAATTTATCACTTGCAATTTCATATTGTCCTGGTTCAGAGGCGATAGATGCAGTCTCAAGCCACTGTTGACATTCCTGGCATGTATGGATAGCACAGGCAGTTTACATTTACAAGCCAAAAACATAAAGAACAACCTTTCGTAAGCATTTGCTTTTATTGTGACATCTCAGCTGTGCAGCTGTGCTGTAATCTCCATGCCAAGGAGATGAAATCATTAACTTGTTTGAATTCTTGCTTTTATCAGAGCAGAGCAGCTATCATAATGGAAGGAGTAACTTCTCGCTAGGTTAAGTGGTTTTAATTTGTTCTTAGCAGGAGTCTTTTGACTCGACTGTCAGATGGCATTTATATAATGCCGATCCTCTTCAAAGCACTTCTGCAAGACCAATTATCGCAGAACACGCTCTTGCAATCTCATTGTTGCTGCCCTTCCTTTGTAGTGAGCGAGGGACTGAGACACCGAGAGCCTGCTGGCCTGACTGCTCGGGGCTGGGGCTCGCACCTTGCATTGGCCCAGGCTGGCACAGAAGGAGACATCACAGAAGGGCTTAGGAGAAGTCACAGGGATGAGGGTCCCCTCGGCACTCAGAAAAATAAATAAAATGGAAAGTTAA
This sequence comes from Oxyura jamaicensis, assembly GCF_011077185.1. Classification (NCBI taxonomy): domain Eukaryota; kingdom Metazoa; phylum Chordata; class Aves; order Anseriformes; family Anatidae; genus Oxyura; species Oxyura jamaicensis. Next base: position 10,610,806 of record NC_048910.1, on the reverse strand, counting down.
ATCCCCAGCATCACCCAGAGCCCCCACCCTGCTGCCCAGGATGGCAGGGAGCAGCGTAGCTTTAAGTGGAGAAAAATACTGCACATACGGAGGATTTTAAAGGGAGTCTCAGGTTCAGGTATTCAGGATGAAACAACAGTTTTCTGCTCTTACCAGAAAGTTCATCTGATGCCAGACAAAACATCAAGTCAGGAACACAGTGGGTTTTCATTAGGAGGAACATACAGCAGTGTTAGGAGCTGTGTTTCTTAAAATGTGGAAGCATTTATTAAAAAAAAAAAAAAAAAAAAAAAAAAAAGGCTTTTAAAGTAAGAAGACTGCTTTCTTACAAAAAGTTAGAATCCTGTCTGCCAAAGTCACTTCTGAACTTGGGACTGTGGTAGATCTGGTAATTTGGTAGCATCTCCTGTGTTTTCACTTTTCGGATGAGGTCTGATGCTCTCTGCCTCCCCTGTTTGTGGCCTGTTCATCTCAGGTAATTCAGCAGTGAAGACATAACCTCTAGGGCTTCTAGAATCAAGAGAGGTGGATGAAGGCTAACCACAAACACAAACATTCAGGAGCAGGCACCTTTGTGCTGGTAAAGCTGAGAGCAGGAAGATCTGGGCTCACAGTAAGGTGTCAGGTTAGACTGAGGTCTAAGGTTCCTAGGTTTCAGAAGGACCAGTTGACATCTCCCTTACAAATTCTGTTGTAGGCAAGTGATCTTAGATATTTGTAACAAAAAGAAATAAGGTATAAAATAGGATTTTGTTTATCCTAGACTCCTTTTGTGATTCCAGGTGTCAATGTACAATGGACTGTAATTCTAAAGCAAACAGTGACCGTGGCAGTAAATGCAATCCCTGAGGGGCTGGTGTGTGTTTATATCATTCCTCTAAGGCTCCAGATCTTCTCTGTAATGAGTAAAAGACAAATATTCCCAGAGCGGGAGAGGTGTGTGGCTGAGCGAACACTTTGCTGAGGCCCAGAAGGCACTGAGGAAAGGAGACAGCTCAGAGAAGGTGATGGGAGAAAGCCATTCACAGAACTTATGGAAATCTCATGAAAACATGGACTTTTGTCTCCAGAAATTCTGCACAGAATTTATTCTTCCTTGCGCTCAAATTGTCATCTCTATGAACATTAATGAATAGAAATAATATCTGTCAGGAATAAGACCTGTGAATATCCTGGACACAGCATCATTCTGTTCCAACTTTTACGTGGGGGAAATAGGGGTCTAGATGCTTTCCTGTGCTGTCATTACAGCTGAGAAAGGGCCCCTTTGTACCAGCTGTCTTAGCTTCTGAGAGCCTCTGCCATACGGCTTCCAAACCATAACTTTCTGCATTATGTTTCCTGCAAACTGTTCCTAGCCATTCCTTGCTCAATTGCATCGAATTCGAGCATACTGGTGTTATTTCAGAAGAGTTCGCAGACAACAAATAGCAACATTTGCTAAATACATGACTGCCAGATTCTACGTGGAAGAGTAATAAAATGCAAAGTACATAACTCAGCTCCACATAGCTTGGTCTGGCTGCTTGCCCTTTTGCCTCTGAATTGCTTTTTGAATCCCTGCCCTGCCCAATACAAGTGAAATTATTCTAATTATACAGTTTGAAAGAGTCCCTGGTGACATGCTGGATAGTGATCGTTTCCTAGTTCACTGCAAAACAATTTCGCATATAATACAGATTACACAAAGGGTCATGAGCTCATAGAAACTCTGAAACTGTCTTTGAAAGCTTTGTATTCTCTCCGAGTCTAGGTCACTTTTGGGTAGGGATTAAAGAAAGATGATGAACCTTCTGATATTTTCAAGTAAGCTTGTAGGCATTTTATTCTTTTTAATCTCCGACTTGCATCCTCTAAAGAAATAGAAATAGATCTGCTCTTTTCCTTATTCCATTTTCAGATGCATGATGAATTAAGCAGGTTGTGCTTGTCAGCTCTGTTTATTAAAATGGACCAAAACCAAGCCCCAGAACCCAAACAACATTCTAACTAAAGGAAGTTCAAAGTAGGATCCAGTTTTTTTTTTTTTTTTTTTTTTTTTTTTTTACCTGTTTTCCCCTTTTAAATTACCCAAACCCAAATTTTATGGGTGTTTTCATCAGGATTTGATCTGTATGTAATCATTAAGAGGACCTGCAGAAGAGTCAAAGTCTCTAGCTCAGAAGATAAAATACAGATATAGAGATCTGGCTGCTCTTTAAGAATATTTTTTCCAGGCTATGACACAAAATCTGTGCACAGGAGGATGGATATAGCACCTTCAGTTATCTCTTTCTGCCTGTGCAGGTTTCCCTTCCCAGGTGACTCAGACAATGGCAGTCTTCTACAGAAACATTGTCCCAGTCTGCAAGAGCAGAAGTAGTAGGAATGGTTGTTGTTTTATCTGATTGACAGTCTCATGCTCTAAAATGCGCTGCATCCCTTAATATGTGCGTACAACTACAATTCAGTATAATTTGAGCCATAAAATTATATGAGCAAACATGTAAAACAACCGTTGTTAGTCAGATTGATCACTCATGAGATAAAATGGGGACATATACATGCACTTTGCATATCCTGTGCCAAATATTTTCCCGGTTGTTGTATAATTTTCTGTCTTTAATGTTTAATTTTCATCAAAATTTCAAAAAAGGAAATTGTCAGCAAGGCCCATCAACAGCTTTGGGCTTTCCACCCTATGCTGAATCCTTAGCCTGGTGCCTTGGTCTGTGATACCGTGAGCTTATGGGCTTTGATTTCAGGCTGGTCATCAGTGGCATCAAAAATATGAAGTGAGAAAGAACTACATTGAAAAGAAATGAGGTCTCTCTCTCTCCCCTTTCCCTATTCCAAGCTTGATGTATTTCCAAGAGTCAAAAACAAAAGATGTGGTCTGCTGTTGTAATGACCTCACCTGCAAAACACTACGCAGAGTCATGCCAGCACAGATTTTTCATGCACATGTAACATGCAGCTATCCAGCACTGTTTTTCATATTATTTCTTTTTCCCTCAGTAGTTTCATCAGCAGAAAAATAGCCATGCACCATGCAACAGCAGGATGGTAGTGGGGAAATGCAAAGAAAGAACACCTGGACACAAATTCAGTCCTTGTGTTTTTAGGAGTCTTGTTCCAGCCTCTTCACTCCCTTATTTCTTTTACTGTTTTGTTACTGTTATTTTTTTGATTTTCATATCCAATGCAGCAATGGAGATAGAGAAACACGGAGACCTATCTGAGGGTAACTTTTTAGTATCTGTAGGATACACTGCCTCCCACATCTGGAGCAAAACTTCATGCTTGGGAAAGCCAGAAGTCAGGTTAGATAATACCTAAATTTTTAATGTTTTTAAAAAAGAAAGAAGAAGAAAAGCTGAATAAATCAAGGGAAGTATGCTGCTATAGAATCAAATCCCAGCCCCATTAAAATCAGACAAACCCCAATAATTTCCCATAGGGGCGGGGGCTCACCTGTGGTATTTTAAATCCCAACAGAATAAGGTGAACATGCTTCAAACTGTCATCCAAGGTGTATGTCTTACCTATATGAATGTTTAGCAGTTCTGAATTCAGCAGAGTTGAATTCCCACCTGAGCTCCCCTGCAGGCATCTTGCTTTATCTCAGACGGAGACAGCTCAATCCTTCCAGCACCATTCCCAGATGCCCATCTGGGGATGCTTCATTTGGCTCTTTCTGGTCTCAGGAAACTATCTCCGCCACTCGTGGTCTTTCCAGATGCAATTACAAGTGGCTTGTTTTGGTGGGAAGAGCTCAAAGTTAACCTTTCAGATCTTCTGGACTAGAATTAAAAGCAAAAATAAATTTGGATTGCAAAAATTGTAGTCACAGTGCTTACACAGACGGCTTAAATCTCCCCCAAGCCCTTGAATCCACCATGCTCCAGCTTACGACTGCTAGCTAGAGCAGGGGACTGAGAATTTTTTTTTCTAAATTAAACTTGGACTGGATGTTTTGGTGAACTTGTCTCTTTTATAATAAATATTTTCCCCCTACAATTATGGAATTGTCTGTTTCGTTTCAAACTGTTTCTTCACCCCAGGATTCAGAAAGAGCAATATTTTTTTAATGTGGAAATTTCTTGCACAGGTCCTATTGTCCTGTGAGCCAAATCCCATTTTATGTTTCTTAAAGATTTATTTATTGATACTTTTTTGGCCCACCTGATTAGTTACACAACTACATATCACAGACGGGATGTAACCACCAGTTTAAAAACCTTTTTGAAATGTGACTTGAAGCAGCCAAAGAAGCTTTATCAGTATCACACTGATTTATTTAGCACATACAATGATTTACTACAGCGATTGGTTTTTGCTTGAAAGTTTTTTTTCTTTTTCTTTTGGTCTCTTCTGAAAAGTTGACACATCTAACCACTATTGTTTTCTATTCTAATCTTTTCAAATTTTTAGGGTTTAAATCATCTCTAATAAATAAAAACTTTCAGTAGAAACATGAGAAGGAAACTTACATTTCTTTCCAACTACTCCTGACCATATGGCAAGTTAAAGTTTTGTTCTGTTTTCTGCTTCTGTTTGTTTTGTAATTAAGAATCTTCTTGAATGAGAGAAAAATATATATCTTGCCGATCTTGGATCCTTCCTTACTTATAGAGCCAAACTTCTTTGAACTTTCTGACAAATCCCATTAATTTTTACCCTATTACATACTAAGGTTCCAATTCTTAGCTCAGGCTGGAAGTGCTGAAATGGCAGAAGCAGTCGGCATTGCAGATCCCAGGAGATTTCCAGTAAAATTTTGGCAGCCTGGAAAGCTAAGTTCTGGATACTTTGGAAAGGTATCTAAATTAAGCTCTTCATACCGGTGCCATTCATCAGTGTGGATGTACTAGCTATTAAGCTTTATCATTCAGGAAGGCATTGCCCAGAATGTAAATGTGTATGCATTTTAGCATCCCTTCATTACTGCTGGAGAGCCAGCCCCACCGTGCACTGTAGAGTCATCGAATAAAGAGATTCTCCTTTGTCTCAAAGAGCTTACATTGCAACTGCATTCGGTATTGTAGCTCTTCCTATTCTCATAAACCCTTCTATAAGTGAAGAAAGTGGGGTCAGTCTTTATTTTAAGATGGGAAATTGAAGCTCACAAGTGTAAATGATTTGTCAAAAGCAATGACAAAGTCAAAAATGAAAATGCAGAGCTTTTGACTTCTCCCCTATTGCCAAAACCACCACAGCATCATTCTCTCCCCTTCGCAAGGAAAAAGCTGCTGGTTCACGCCTCCTGAGGGAGACTTTTAAAGGCAGAGACTATTGGGATTTTCAAAAATACGCAGTTGCGTGGGAGTTCGTTACCTAGGCGTGAAGCAACTACGTGCTTTTCCAAACACATCCTCCTGCATCTTTAAATTCTGACCTTTTTTCCTAGGTGTAGCACATTACATAGTCCGTACTGTGAACATTCTAGATCCCTCTCAGAAATTCAGTTTTCATTTTTGCCCTAGTGCTAAAATGTTTTCAGTGCCAGGCAGAGATTCGACAGTATGCCGGGAAAGACTGTTCCAAGCTCTTCAAATGCAGTTCTAGTCGTTTTTCCAACTGATAAATATGCCGCGGAGGACTCCCAACCCTTCCTTTTCCAGAGACATAAACAAGCTACAGACCATTCTGGGTTTGAATCACAACCAGAGTAGCAAAGTTCTGAAATCCAGCACGTTATCTCACGTTAAATACACTTCTGTTCTATATGATTAATATACTTTCTACTTAATTGAAGCGTGACACACAAAGCAAAAAATGTTAATTGAATGTTAGAGCTCATGAAAGTTGCCAGGTTTTTGGGAGATAATTTTTCTGAGGGGATAACTTTTCTTTTTCAGCCTTATTTCTTTTTGGTTTTGGAAGCATTGAAGAGGTATTAGCTTAGAGAGAAAACACATTTATTTATTGGCGTTCATTTCTTGCAAATAATTGCTATTTTATTTTTCAGAAAGCATGCCTAGCTTGGCTCTTAAGTATAGTTTTTGAAAAAAACTCATGAAAGAAGAAAACCTGTGCACCAAACCTCTGAACTTGAGCCTTATCGTAGATTTAATCTCAGTTTGAAATGAGGTCTGACTGCTGACCTTTTCCAGTTGAGCACCCCATCACCTGCCAGATTTCTCTTCTGAAAAATTACTTTTATGTTTCCTGGTAACTTAGGCTGCATATAATTTTATAGTACACCCTTCTGGGAAAGACTGCTCAAGATTTCTGATTTGCTTTGCATGACCAATTAAGACAAGAAAACAGACAATTAGAGTAATTGTGATAGTAATGACTGTTATAAACCAATATGCATTGATTTGTGTTGTTTAGAAGTCTGGGTGGTTTTCTGGTTGTTTGATTTTTTTACATGCTAACTATTGTTCAGCACATACAAATATAGATATCTTGGGGTATCTACCTTAGGGTAGTTGTTTCTTCCACAAGTCCATGCAGTATATTTAAAATTCAGTAGCACTAAAACTAGGATCCTCTGTGACTAAATTTGTCAATTCAATAGAAACAAAGTGGAGATCAGATATCCTAGAAAGGGTCCCCCCAAAATGTCATTAAAGACCCATAAGATCTCTGGTACACAACAACCACAACTTATGTTTTCCATCCTCAGCTTCATTTGTGCTAAAGCAGCCGACTGGCAGATGACTGCATATCAAAGCATATTGATGTACAGTCTGTGTTTTTAAACTATACTATCCTCATCCCCATTATGAAGAAAGGCAACTCCTTGCAATCCCCACTACACTCCTGCATAACTGTGAACAATCTGCTGTAGTCTCTAGAGAGAGAGATCTGTGATTCTTAGAGTGCTTCTGACTAGGATTTTAAAAAGCATTGCATTAAAGCCCACATACATTCCTTGTATTTTGTGCAGAAACCACAGTAATAGGCTTAAACAAGAAATACACTACTTGTTGATGCAGAACTTTTTTCTTTCTTTCTTCTTTTTTTTTTTTTTTTTTTGGCTTTTTGTGTCTTCCACAGAGGAAAAGGGAACAAGAAAAAGCACAAGAACACGTACATGCTGAGTGGAGGATTTGCAGAATAGCTGAAGACCTGATCTTCCTCATTAATTTTTATTGAGAATAAGAACATATCAAGCATTAAACAAAAGTGTATTTAGAAATATGACTTGTAGCAAATTTCTATATTTTCTCAGATTCTGATCATGAAATCTCTGGATGTGATTTCATATAAAGGTTTGATAAGAAATTCCATGCTATTGGATACAAGTTTCACAGCACTAATTTGGGTGCCTCTTACATGACTCCCACTTTTGGGTTAATGAATACTCTTGACTGTGTGCTTGATAACCTGCCCCACTGAACAATTTTCTGGTGTACCATGCTAGTACAGAATGTACAATACTAATTAGCTGCTTTGCCCATCTACTTAAATTGTTTTGCACATGCCAGCAAATGTAAATACACAATTAGGGCATATTTAGTTAAAAGACAAAGCAAGACAAAGTACAACTATTATTAGCCAGAAAAAAAAACTTCACAATCTTCATCCATATTGAGATCTAATTAAGTTGCAAAATGTGTAAATCAGCTCAGGTGGCTAGTTAAGGTTTGGGAAACAATCCCAGATTAGAAAGTACTGTGCTAAAAATTTAGATGCTGAGGGTGACCATGGCTTGATAACTATTGTTACTATTAGCTGTTGTTTGTCTACACACATACGATAAAAAAAAAAAACACTCATAAGCCAAGTGTGAAAGTAATTAGCATTAGGAAGTTGTGTTAATAGGAATTAGAAAAGTGGTCACAGGAGATCTTCATTACAGATGAACAATATTAAATGTCAGTTGTATCAGATGTTTTGGGTTGTTATATCCCTTTTCTACTTAAATGTAGGAAGTTAATAAAATTCAGCTCATTATCAGCTCAGTTTAATGATAAAAACAAGATTGAGGGGAAAGAAATGTTCTCTCTCTTCTTGAGCTCTTGTCAATTCCATATCCAGAAATATTGCACTTTGCAATGCTTGAGGTTGTCCAGAATTATAAAGTGCTTAAAGAGTTAGTGCCAGAGGAGATAAAATGAAACTTTCCTCCAGGGAAGAATCTGAAACATTCTTCAATGTGGTGAATGTATGATTTTCAGGTTAGAGGCAATTTCCCTCCATCTGAAACACAAGGTCTTGTATCTGAGCATTGCCCCAACAAAAAGTAGTGCTTTGCAACAGCCTGACAACTTCTTTTTTTTTTTTTCTTTCAGACTTACATAAGGAACTAATTAAAAGAGAGTTGTTTAATTTCCATTGTAGGGGGATTCAGCTTGTCTAAAGGCTGACTGAAGCATCCAATTCACTGCTTTGAAAATGGGTCCTTGCATGTCCAAGGCATGCAAGGTTCATGCACACAGAAACACCAGCGTCCTGTGGCAAGATTTGGATGCAAAATTCACAGCTTTTTAATGAAAGTTAGTCAAAGCTCCCGTGGGTGATGCATGTTATGGTAACCATCACTCCAGCTCCCACATAGTCCAGTTGCTCCCAGGACTGGAAGATGCACCCCAAAATTTGCCCACCCGGGTTTAATTCCTACCAGTTTTGTACATAGCAAAGTGGTTTCTTTCCCAAACTGTGATAGATCTGAGTAGGTTTCAGCAAAGCAAGTGAGAGAGAAGCAATTGAGAACTAATAACTACTGCTGTCTGATAACAGACCCCAGACTGGCAAGGTTTATGCTTGTTAAATGTGTCTGCAAGCTCTAAAAAGCTAATTAAAGCTAAGCACATTCTTCTCATCTTACAGGTGTTCCATGTCTGTGGGCTATAAGATACCAAAAAACTCTCCTGTTTCCCTGGCCCTTTAACACAGTGTCAAAGCGATGAACCCTAAATGAACTTTCATCTTTCTGGAGGTGTTGCTAGGTGCTAATTAGCCTTGGGGATTCAGAAGAAGGGGGAAAAGTGCAGCAAGGGATTTCTGTGGAGTTTGTTTTTGTGCCCATTCTCTTGAAATCAGCCCTAAATTCTGTCAGAGGCTGCCGTGACATTTGTTCACATGTTGTGCTTCTTACAGGCATGTGCACATATTAATTTGAGTATATATTGCTGCTTCAGTGGGTATTTCAGCAAACTGCTTTTCCTCATTCTTTATCCAGGGCTTTCTGTAACATTTGCAAAGCAGAGGGGAAGCCGCAGCGATGTTTGTGTTTCCCAGGTCATTGTTAGTTCGGTTCAGCTAAGGAAAACTTCCACCTCGGAGGTCTGTCTGATAACTGCTTTATTACATCTCTATAAAACAATAAAAAAACAGAGCATATACTCCAGCTTCAGGTGAAAATGGGCAGAGCTGAAGACAGCCACAGGTCTTAATGTCCCTGCCTCCATTAAATTCCCATTACCCCTCCAGGTGCAGGAGTGTGAAGTGCCCTCGGTTCCTGACAGCCGCAGCTCTACGTGCTCGAACACTCAGGCACTTTCTAATAAAGGGCTTTGGGAAACTGGATGCGGACTTGGCCTACCCAGATACCCACTCTTTTTTTTTTTTTTTTTAATGTTCCATTTACTGTGAAGGAAGGAAGTGGTGAGAAAGTCGAGTTACGTGCCCAGCCACAGAGTCCCAGAAGTTTACAGTATTCCCATATTCCCAAGGACGCTCATATTCTTGGCAGGCTGACGTTAGTGGCAGGCTCACCTAAATGTGCTTATGGCTGCTGTCAAACCCTTCATAACATGGCAGAGTACATCTTGTTTGTGGATATCCTAGCCTTTTCTTATTCAATTTCCGACTGCTAAATTACCCTGTGCACTCTTGTAACTATATAATCACAGTCAATTCCTGCATTGTTTGGGGTGATTGAATCCAAAGCTTTTGGGCTTTTTCGGGTCATGTGTGCCAGACCTCAAAGTGACCTTAACTAACAATCCCTTGTTTCTCTTCCTCTTTCATGTACTTACTTTCCAGGATCAATCTCTTTCCAAAAATAATATTAATTTTGGCCTCTTACCCTACTCCATTTCTCTCCGGTGTATGTCTGAAGCAGTAAGGATAACAACAAAGCTCTCTGTCTTTAAAACACTTCTCTTTCAGCCACAGATGGGTCCTTTATATCCACTCTGCTTCTAGGGGGGGAAGATGGAGTTTTTTGCAGTAACAGAACTCCTTGCCCAGTGCTAGAGACTCAAGCAGCATCCGTCAGGACTGTCTGCTGGACTTGTTCCCATCACATTTTAATACCCTTCAGGCATGAAGGGCAATTCGCAACCAGCCAAAGCAATCCAGGGTCACTAATGCACAATCGCTTTCTTCCAACTTAGAACATTTGTCCAACGCATTCTGCATTTAAAAAGTCACAGAACAAGTAAAGTGCAGAATAATGTACATTTATTGCAGTGTAAAGGGACAGAAAGGGCAGGAGAGGCTGAACCTGGAATACCAGGCTCCTTTCCGATGGCTGCAGCGAGAACGAGTAGCCGGTTGCCACTGATTGTAAGATTGCAACAAGAGTTAGATCAATGTGTTTAACAGAAGAGCACTATAATCCTTGGAAAGAAATTCCTGCCAGAGACAGTGGATCTTTATCTCTTCAGAGCAAGGCTGGATGCCTTTCTGGAAGATACACCAGGCGAAAAGCCCAGACTCCAGTGGGCTGTGAACTGGGGGGAAGGAGACAAAGTGAGACTTCACCCCGTGTCTTAAATTTTCATGAAGCTGTAAAAAACAGACTTACTCCTTTTGAATGCACAAGCTTTTGGCCATGACAATATTTCATAGGCCACATACCGATGAAGACTGCAGGGCAGGCGTGTTGAGGTCACAATATTTGCTCCTGGTGAATAGATGCAAGAGCTCCCTCGGGAAAACAGCCCTGTAATATTCCTTCAAAGCACAAGGTGCTGCTTGGTACTTCATTCAGCAGCTATTAGAAAAACACGTCTTCTTCCCTGTGCAAATTAATCAGGAGGGAAGCGGACTACAAACCCACTGGGTACTGCAGTCAGCCCCTTTCCCCCTCACTTTAAAGCTCACAAAGCCCTGGGCAGGGTCCCTGCTCCCCAGGGAGCGCAGGTCACTGTCACACCAGCAGCAGTCCGGGGTGGAGAAAGCTGCTGTCATTTGTCAACATCCCCATTTTTGTTGATTTAATAACAGGAACTGATACATGCACTGTGCTGTGATCCCAGCAGATAAATGTGGGATAGGATGGGCAGCTGAACGAGAGCAAAAGGATGCAGAGGCTTCTGTTCCATTTGCAAATTGCAGGGCAGGGCAGGAAGGGTGAAATGGAGAAGTGCTAATGCTCCATTAGCTTATCTGATGGGTGCAATCAGGGTTGTTGGGTTTGAGGGTTGTTTTTGTGTGTGTGTGGTTATTTTTTCATGTTTCCTATTGACAAACACTGCTTCTCTTGCTCTTCCTCTCATGGGGCAGAGTTAATTACATTCCCTCCTTCCTTTCCCTCTCCACCCAAGCAGGGCTCTGGCTGCTGATGCTTTGCAGGGTTTGGTGTGGGCACCTGCCCCAGTGCTTCCCTTTGGCACACATCATCTCTGCTTTGCATCCCGAGCTTTGGGGAGAAATCAGACTGTTTTCCCATCTATCCCGATTACCTCAGCAGGCCTGACCTATTTTCACTGCCTGTGGTTCTCTTCTTTCTGGGAGCAATGACACTGGTATACAGTAAAGAAAGGGCGCTATCTGAGCCAAGTACTATTTATTTAGAAGAAAGTTTTTTATTTAGAAGAAAGATTGTTAAGAGAAAACAGATTTTAAGGACAGTAAATCACTCTGTATCTCTCTACCTAGAGCTTACTTATCCCCCCATGTAAGATCAACATTTTTGATGTTTTTTTAGACTTTTGTAGAGACTGTCCTTTTTGGACAGCCCTCGACTGCTGACTGCCCTGCGATCCAAGGAGGACCAGTTCTGTGATTCCTTACACCCAGCTGTGGCTCAGCAGCTGTTTCAGTGTGGCTGGGACCTTGAAATTAGGCCATACTCTTGTAATTGAGTCCTCAGCATTTGTTGAGAGATGGTTTATTGTGTTGTCCTGCCCATTCCCTTCCCATTCAGACAGGAAAGTCTTATACAATAACTTCACCTCGTGGAAAAGGTCATGCTCAGAGTTCACAAAACACTGTCTCTGTAGTCCTTTGTTTACTGCTTAGTATCCCTATGACCATCCCATAAGCCACAAAACGGGAAGATATTTAAAAATAATCTCACTTTTGGCACATTCCCCATAATTTGGCAGTATTTGGGTTGAGGCTTTTGGTTTACATTTATCCCAGCGTCAGAAAAATCAGGACAAAGCTCAGCTGGAGTTTCACAGTTTTGCTGAGCTCCACAGTGAACCCCCATGCAGAATTGCCGCAGGTTTTATAGGTCTCCATCCAGCCCATAAATCAGTTGAGGTCGACTTGAAACTCAGCCCAGGTATGCCATGACACCCCAGCAGCCCCGGGACTGATCCAGACAGCTGCACAAAGGCTTGCACAGCCTTCGCCTGCGCTCAGTTCCTGCTCTGCCAGGGGCTTTCTGCATGTCCCATCCCTTGGCCTCAAACAATCCATTGCCACCAGGCTTGCCCAGCACGCCATCAGGCAGCCCACGTGCGTTTACACCAGCATCCTCACATCAGCGGTGTCCCGTGGTGGCACCAGGCAGAGCTGTTATCACTCACTGCAAACCATTCTTTCCTCTCCGCATATTTTTTTATTTTTGAGCGTCAAATGTGGAAAACCGGACAGGATGATCACTCAGCATGTACCTTGTCTCTGCTGCCTGCTGGAAAGTCAGGGCAAAAAATGAAAAATGAGCGAGGGAAGAATTTAGAAAGCACTGAAAGGCAGTGGGGCAAATTAAGTCCAACTCCACTGTGGTTTTGCTGGTCTTGATAGAGTTGCACCAAGAGATGACTACTCAGATGTTCCACTGATTTGTCAGCAGGCAATTGGTAATAATCTTTTAGCACTTTTACTTAACAAGTGATCATTTTTTCTTACCGCAGAACTCCTGTGGGTAGGATGAGGCATTCCCCAAAGAGCAATAATGATCTCATCCTAGCTGACCCTACACAGAAACCTTCAGCCCAAGCACGAGCACTGATCACTTACACAGCACAATTGCTAGCTGATGCTCTTTTGTCTTGCATCAGTTTACCCACAAGGGTTTCCATGGAAATTAATATACAGTATCATACCTGTTATATCATGCCCCAGTCTTCTGGTTTTCCATGGGGTGTACCACATGCCAGCCCTGTAAATCCTTAAAAAGCCATGATCAATGGGGTAGTAATTATCTGGTGTCTGTGGAGTAAATCCAAAACATCTCTGGCCCTGTGGAGCTGTAATTACGCTACAGACTGCACAACCAGCTGACTGCAACCAGACGTCTTCCCCATCCCAAGGTGTAACATAACCCTCACACCACCCAGGAGAAAACTGAGATGTGAGAGACAGAGAGGAAATGTAATGTTAAAGGGAAAATCCTGGGTTCAGGTTGGAATATTTATGGTCCAGCTGCAGGATAAATGGGAGTAACCACATAGTCGCATCCAAAGCATTGCTTTAATTTTCACTGTGTCTCATTAAAACAGCCTCTGGTTTCAGCCCCCACTCCTCAGAAATTCTATTGAATCACCTGTAGAGGAAAACTCAGTGGTGCTGAGAGCAGGCTATTTTCAGTAGCAGAAGCTCTTTCCTGTGAAATGAAGTCCTTCGAGAACTGCTTTGGACAGCAAGCCTGGTCACATTCAGAGCAAGACTCATGATGTATTCGTCTGTCTACCCCTATCAGTCAGATCTGCAGGTCCTGCCATTATGTCAATTAATTATGTCTTCCAGTGTTTACCCACGTTGATGCTGCAGGGACTTGAAGGTTATTCAATGCATGCTTGGAGCAATATAATTTCATATCCTTCTGAAACCTCAGAAGGTACAGCGAGATCCCTGGAGCACAGAGAGCTCTGTGAAGTCCTTGTAAGAATACTGATAATTCATTTGCTTTGCCCAGAAGTTTTAGTTTTCATTCCAGGCACAATTTCATGTGGGACTGTGGAATTTCTCGTAACTTTGGTACAATCATTTCTGAGGGTTACTGAGACATTTTACACATGTTTACAGCTGGGGTGTGTGGCAAAAAAAAAAAGGGGGGGTCAAAGGTAGATATAATTGAAATAAAGTTTGCCAGCTACTAATTCCTCAAAGGATAATTGTGCTGGTTAAAACTTCACCTGTTTGAAGTGCCTGTACCACACATGCAGGCAGTGAGTGCTGAGCTGACAGCTCTTAAAAAATCTGCAGTCGCAGCTGTGATTTTTTGAAGGGACCTCAAGCAGTCAGAGGGAGTCACGGGCATCTGGACTGCCCCCGGCAGTGATGATCATTAGCAGTGGTCATCACCCAGACAGAGCCCCGTGACCACAGCAGGCATGAGGGAGGGGAACAGCCTGTTCTCCACGGGGATCTCACCACTGCCATAGAGCAATGCACCTGCACAAATCCCAAGTGCTGCTCTCTGACCTACTCAACTGCATTTACCATGGACAGGAGCTTTGTTGGATGCATCACCAAGACAAGGGAAGCAACACCAGCAAGATGATCAAACTGCATAGAATATCTGCCTGTTTCCTATGATCCCCTCCTGCAAAATGGCTGTGTTCTCACCCGCTTGACGTGGTGGACACAGACACAACCCAAATCTGCAAGTGCTCCTAAAGGTTTTGCGTGTCACTTTGTGGAAGGCTGTGTCCACATTAAGGCTGCGTATTTGAAACAGCTACTCTTCCTGTTCTGTTCTTCAGCTTCTGAGTGGTGAACTGGAACAAATTTTACCAAAAGCCCATTTCCATCCTTTAATTTATAAGGACAGCTATTGGAGCTTCCAGGACTTTAATGGCAAGTAAAGTTGTTTTCTCCTTAAGGGAATGATAAAGTGAAACTTATATCTTGCAGCTGCCTTAGTCATTCTCTTGAAAGCATGCTCACCTCGCTCCTCCGGGCAGCAGGAGAGACCCAGTGCTCCCCTCCCGGCAATGCCCACTCCTGCACTTGGATGGGGCTCATCAGGAATGAGAGAGAACGGGGCTTCTGCTATGAAGGGGGTGGATGCCTTAGCTGCAGAGAAAATAAACTGAATCACAATAGAGGTTGCTGGAGAGAGGACTTTTTAAAACATTTTCTGTTTCTAATTTTGGTAAGGAAATAGGCAATTACTGTCTTAAAAAATTAAATGTCATGAAATTTCAAACTCCATTTGTTTCTGATAAATATCTTGCAACTTGTGACAGAGGTTGCTGGAAATCTCCCCTAATAGCAGTGCCATGTTGGCCAAGAAACGTTTGATCTGTGCTCTAGCCTTTTCTTCATGTGGGTTGGACTGGCCTATAGTCAGATAAAACATCATCTGGTTAGTTAAGGTTTTAAAAATAAATGTGAGCCAGTCAGTTTTCACTTTATAGTAGCAATGCCCAGCCTTTCTGGAAGAAACTAGAAATGGGCCAGTATTAAAACACCGTTTCCCAACGTACATGAACTTCATAGAGGGAGTCTGGAATCTTGATCTATGTGTCTTCACGCCTTGGCCGAGGTCCAGCTCTACCTACTACTCCAGACGGCTTGGTCGGACAGCATGTACCCTGCTGCAGAGTGCGGGAGGCAGACCAGCAGTGTTTGTTCACGTTGGCATCTGAGTTACCTCCATGCTTCACTAGGTCATAATTTCTAGTATAAAACGTGTGCAGTAGGTGAGGTCTACATGGACACACAGATATGTGGGCGTCAGCCTGTCTTTAGATTTTGTCTTAGAAGGTTTATTTGACTCTAATCTAGTTTTATATGAACTTATTGCCAAATAATGTGGTCTGCACGTACAATATTCATTTGCATTAGGGGGATACCCTCATGCTTGTTGAACAGATGAGGGGGCATCAAAGCCCACAGGCCAGTGTTTTAGCTGCAGAACCTAACAATGCATCAGTCACCTCGGGGGATTTTCAAGAGGACTTTTACATCTAAATCCCATTCATTTCAATGAACTCAGTGGCTTTAAAGCAAGCGGTTACTTTCAGAAATTCCACCACATCTAACTGCACTGTTGGCCCAAAGCTTGTAAACAATCTCTTCTTTAGATGTTGAAGTCTCATAAGATGAACTCTTTAGTGCTTACCCTGGAAGTTGTGAACTAGTCTTCGCACATTAGTGTTCAACTTCGGAGAGTGACACGAGATGCTTTTTTTCCTAGAAATGTGTAAGGCTTGAAGACTGGGCAAGAAAAGGTAAGTAGGTCTCTTCTGACATGCCACACTACTTTGAAATTGAATTTCTTTAGGTTTTAATACTCTTTGTTAAAAGTCACGCTGTGTGTTGCTTTTACATTGCCCTGGTTGTATCAGAAGCAGCAGAAGCAGAGGCGAGGACACTGTACGTGGTGGGTAGAATGCCAATTCTAACACGGCAGCTTGGGCTTTGGCTTACGTTTGTGATGAAGCACAGCTCATCCGTCACTGCTACTACAGCCCGCCTGAGGCACTGGGAATTAATTACAAAGCCTGAGAAGAAAATTCAATAACAGAATTGAAATATTCCCATCACTTTCCCTTGGATTAGATCACCCAGATAATGTCTGCAGATCATAAAATACGATGCAAGATGAGACAATATTGCTAATTAGAGGGACACTGCACCCAGTCTTCAGTCAGCTCTTGTGAAGCTCCATGAAGTCATGCATGAACAGGCTCCAAGGAAGAAGGCAAAGTATCGATAAGGATGACTTTCTTTCATAGATTCACCTGTGATAAGCACATTCCAATGAGTCAGTGCAGGATGAGTTGGTGTGAGAATTCACATCCATGCAGATATAATGTAGTTCAGGGAGATTCAGTAAAGGCCTTTTTTTTTTTTTTTTTTACAGACTCTAGTTAAAAGTAGAGATAAGCAACAGTATAAATAAATAAATAACACAGGGAAAACATATATTCAGTGTCTGCAGATATTTACTGTCATCCCAGGATGCTGTGCTCATGAGGTAGTACTTTGGAGTACAGAAAAAAAAAAAAAAAAAAAAAAAAGGTGTACAAAATTACTTCCAGTTGGTTCTGAGGTAGGCCCTGGGTGACCAAACTCCCTGTCCCCTGAAACAAATCCAGGTCATATTAAGCTGTGCCGGCTGGGTTCTGATTCAGCATGGAATTTGTTTTTCCCATCATGTGAGAGAGAAAACTTCCAGTCCAAAGAGGGAGATGTCAGCTCGTACGCAAATTCGTTCATCAGAGAGAAACGATGCCACAAACACACAAAGCAGAGAAGTGGGCTTAGCAACATGATAACTTGCTGTATTGCCTTGTGGACAGAACCGTCTTTGAAGGATTAGTAGCAAACTGAAAGCTCACTGGAAATATCTCGCTTGTTTGTTCTGGCTTCCAGAGCATTTCTAAGAGTAATTACTAGCAGTTGAGAAATGGAGAGGACTAAAAATGTGGTTAGTGCACAGGGCGGTGGTTCAGGAGACCTAGGTTGATTTCTAACCTCTGCCATGGTCCAGTGTGACACGAAAAGGAGCCTCGCATCCGTCTGCATCTCAGATCCCCCCTCTCCGTGGCGGGACCCTTGTCGACATGGTGCCCAGGCAGGGCCCCTGGCAGGAGCCAGCCCTTCCCAGCCCGCAGATGTGAGCTTAACTCAGCCACTGCCACGTCCCTGCCGTAAGGGCCAGTGCTCGTACGTAAGCCTCTCTTCACGGCGAAGCACTGCTTCAGAGGGGGGAAAATCCCAAGTCCCCGTACGCAGATGCGCAGCCGTTTAAGCCAGTGGATATGAATGGATTTGTGCTCCGCGGGAATGAATGTGTTTATTAAGATACAAGTTTGCCGGGCAGTGACAAATCTATCCTCCTGAACCCAGTGATTAAGGTTTAATTTTATGCCGGATTACAGCCAGCTCCGTTTGCTAACCAGCCCTCATCCAAGTTTGCGCACATATTGCCTGGAAATGAACGTTAGTCTCCAACTGCTTAAGCAGCTTTGGATAAGAAATGATGGTTTCAGGGAGATTAGGAGCATAAGAAAGATCTCCAGTCTCAGAGGAAGTTAAGGGAAAGTGTCATCACGGGCTCAGGAAGAAATTCTGCCACCTGTGAGGGTTTGAATCCTCCAGATCTCTTGGGAGAGTCCAAGAAAGCTGATGGAAGACTGATGGATTAGTGAAGGCGATGAACTTGCAGGTGGTGAGCATGAAGCCAGCCTATATATACATATCTATATGCACATATATATCTAAACAGTCAGCAGGAAAATGTATCGGCTTCAGAAACAGCCTCTAGAAACAGCCTCTAGGCTAAAGAGAGCTGGTGTGCAAAGGTTTCTCTCCTTCTCCAGCACCCTGCTTAAGCAGAGCACATCTCCTCTGCTGTTTTCTTCATAGGCACATGCATATCCTGCCAGATAAAGGTCTTTAAATAACTCTTATTTCTTGTTCTCAAACATACGTTATGTTTCTAATGAAAAGCTCCATCAAGAAAGAAGCTATGTATTGTGTGGATGCAGGAAGGGAATAGCCACAGCCTGGGCAAACTTGCCTCCTGTGCCTCTACTTCTCCTCGCTGCTTCGCCTTCCCTCCTTAAAGTGATTTCTGGGCAGAAAGCAGAGCTCCAGCAAGTCCCTGTGACGAATTTGATGGTAGGAGGAGGGCAGTAAGCAGAGCCGGTGAATATTTCACCCTCGCTGTAGCAACAGCTTTGATTTGTGAAACAGCTTGGAATAAAATTCTGGTAGTTTTTCATGGGAAAAAAAAGTGGACGTAATTTCTGTGTTTCGCAAAAGGACCGGCAGCGAACTCAAATGCCTGGGCCTGTCATTTTCTGCATGCCAAAGTTCTGGGTGGACATAAAACTTAACCCAGAGAAATAACATTGCAATCTCCCCTAATTAAGTAGATTCTGCTTGTTTATTGTTTTCAAGTATCTGCAGCTCTGCTCATCAATTTTTTACGATATTCCTTGGCTGTTTTCTCATGTTCAGTGTCTGCCAGTTTGATGTTTTGTTCTCTGGAGATTTCTTTCATAAATTTTTACTATTTCCTTGGAGACTTTTTATTATGATTTATTTTTTTTTTCCAAATGACTGTGTTCACTGCAGTACCATGCAGTGAGAAGAGAAAGCCCGGCAGTGGAAACTCCTTTTACTGAATGACATGGAAAATCCCCTCTGGCTCCCAGGCAGCTAAAGAAGGTCAAACGCAGTCAGAGCCGTAACTCTGTCAATGGATCCCAAATCCAGTATTTAACATTGATCTCCAGCTTCATAAATACCGTATTGACACCAGTGACATCAGTCCTGACATCAGCGTGATGAAATACCACCAGGACACATAAAAAGGACTTCATGCTGCCAGATTTGTTCATAGCAACCACCGGAACAAAAAGGAAAAGGAGCTTTTGTAAGTTTAATTAACGACTGGTAATACTGCTTTGGCAGAGGAGCTGCAGAGGCCAGGTGAATGTTGCCTGCTTGCTTGGCCAAGGGACCAAAAGTGAATTTCATCTCTGAAAGATTTCTGGAGATTTTTCTCGGTGCTGTTATAGCCCAACATGAAGCACAGGGCGATCCGAAGGTGATGCTGCACACACCTGGAAAGTCAGATGTAAACCTGATTGTCCCCCGGTCAGCCTGGGGACGTCCTTTCTGAATTCAGAAGCATCTAGAAGCAGCTCCATTACATCATGCAAAGACCACTGGTACATTTTGCCAAAGAACGAGTGCAAAGTGTCCAACGTAGTATTTAGGGAAATGGTTATGAGTTGACAAAAATTCAGATGGTAACTCGTTTTTAATAAAATGAAAGGGGAAGGAAGAGAACGATTCAGATTTTCCCTTGAAAATTTTACTAAACTGCTTTTCACATACCTCAATTATCTCCACCTTCATTTTATATATGAGAATCTGTGCCTACAGAATGAGTCAATAAAAGCCAATAAAATGAGAACAGTATGAGACAGATCTTTGGATTGTATAAATAAAGCATGAGTTAGGTGACATCATTGGAGCAACTGTGATTTATACCAGCTGAGGATCTGGCCCATAAAGCAGGAACAACTCTTTCTGTGCGGTGATTTATGTTCTCCAGTTATTGACTGCTTAGGAATAAGCCCTCTGTTATAAACAATCTGGGAAGCGAAGAAGGCAATTGTATCTTAATGAGACCGTGGTTCAAAGCACTGCCCTGTTACACTGACCCTTCTATAGATCAGAAAGTCTCCTTGATTTAATTACAGATCCCAGACTAGACAGCTCCAAAACTCATTTATGCCCTGATTTTTTTATTTTTTTTTCTTTTTTTCTTTTTCTTTTTCTTTTTTTTTTTTTTTTTTGTGGTGCACTTTATGGTGATTTACAATTCAGCCAAGAGACACTTCAGGGAACTGATGAGAATTGTTTAGAGGGGGTTACAGTTTGTATGCAGTTATATTTTCTTTAAGAAAAAAAAAAAAAAAAAAAAAAAAAGGTAAATTTTGAGATTATAAAGGTCTTGACTTCTTTCCCAAAGCAAGAAAGAATAAACAGTTCTGCCTTTTAAATCTGAAGGACCAAAAAATTTCAAGGATGGATTTATGGGAATTTAAATGAGAGTCAACACACTGCACACGTGTGAAAGGTTCCCATTTGAAAGTTCACCATCCAGAATCACACACAGCTTTTAGCAGATATTACAGAATTGTCCCACTAGCGTTATCTCATCTTCAAGGAGACCTATTTATTTATTTATTTATTTATTTATGCTAATCTGTGGTATAAAGAAGTGGAAATAACACAGCATTCCCTGTCGCATGCCCTCTGTGCCCAGAGATGGCTGTTGGCCACTGAGCCAGCGTGGAAGTTGTCTGTGTGCCATCAAAAGTCTTGATAAATATTCAATAAACAGCTACCTCCCCACCAAGTCTTTGAAAAATCTCCTCCTTAAGCTTTTCCCTCATCTCTGTGGATTTGAAGACTTTCATGTTACAGTTGCCAAAGGTCCCTGCATGATTTAAAAGCTGGAATCCCACTGCCTTTTCATGATTTACACTCGGTTTCCAGGGGCTTTGACTGAAAGGCACAATTCCCACTCACCTGGCTGCATAACTCCCTTCTGCACCTCGTCTTCCCTGATCGAGGATCTGCTTTTTCTCTTTTTACTAAATCTTTCTTTCCCAGTGCCTACCCCTGGCATTTTCTGTGTCTTTCCTTTCTCTGACCAGTCCTTAATGTCACAGCCTGGCCTTGGCACACTTGCCGGTTCATGTCTGAGCTTCGAGGGTCTCAAAAATAAGCTCCTGATGGAGAAGAAGGTCAGGGACATGAGTACATGACCTGTGCTCAGCAAGGCACTGTGCCAGGTGTCGTATTTATATGCTGCCATTAATTAGCTCATGCCATTAATTATCGTGAACGTTCACAAAATTTTGAACAGAAAGCATACTGTATATTGGCATTTTTATAAACTGTGATTATATTGTTTCATTAGCATCAAGTCCCTTAAGCAGAAACTTATACTCTCTCGGGAATGGTCTCTTGAACAAAGTTACAGCATATATTAAGAGGGGAACTTTAACCCATGCTGTAAACCACATATTAATATTTAATAAACCCTGCCTTCTTTCAACACAAATAAAATATTACGGCTCTCTGAGATGAAATGTTTTTAAATGGAACAATGATTTATATTTTTCCAAAATAAACAGTCTTCAAGTGAAGTTCGGAAATTATTTTAGAAACATTTTTGTGAATGAAATGTCTGCCCAATAATAATTTTGTAGATTATAAAATCTGACAATACCAATAATTACACTGCTGTAATTCAGCTTAAGTGCCCTACCTTCCTCTGAGTATCAGGACTCACTTTTTCTCCTTAAAATCTAGGGCACTTTAATGTATTCTACTCGAACATTTAAATCTACAATCATAAGCTTCTATGGAAAATAGTCTTGTATTTTTAGGACTGGAAAAGGACATGGGGAACTTGTTTCTCCCTATTAAAATAATAATCAGTGTCTCTACTAATAGGAGAGGGGAAAAAAAGAAACAGAATAATGTGACGATTGTAATGATCCCGCTCTGTCATAAAACAAGTATGTTAATGGTGAAATGCAGCCGTCGGGCTGCGGAGCCGCGCCGACATCTGGACGGCATTATAGTGCTGCAGCGATGCGCCAGGGGACGGGGATGGGGCAACCGCTGCCATCATCCTTCAGGGCCACAGGAGCAGTGCCACACATGAGGCACGGACCTTTAGCCACAGGGATGCTGCTGGAGGGGCACCCACAGCCCGACCCGCAGCCAGCGGTGATGCTCTCCATGGTGAAACAGCACTGGTGTAAGCGGGGATGTCTTTTGGGCTGCTGTAGTGTGCTGCCTGGGTTTCTGCAGGGCCCTTTGGGTTGTCAGGAGCCACATCCCAGAAGGGTTTCCGGGCATCGTGTGCTGCTTCGTCCCACCAGACCCACGTCCAACCTCCAGCCCTGGAAGGGGGACCTGCGGGGGGCTGATGAACCAAACACCTGCAGGCCACCGGCCTCGCCTAGCTCATGCTCTTCCATGGCACCACCAGGCAACGTGGTTCTTGCACACACCAAATTAACCTGTACTGAAACTAATCATGCAAACGAACACCAGCAAAATCCCTTTTGGTTATTCTGGTGCAAATGCTAATACTGTGCAGCAAATGGTGTACAAAGTATGGCAGGACAAGAAGAAGGACCCTTTTTTTCTGTAAATGGACTCTTATCAGGAGTTTTTGCTCCATAATTAAAGTTCTTTTTCTGTGTAGTAACAGTAGGAGGACAGAAACAACAAAGTACTACTGCCATGCTGTTCCAATTCCCTCCATCTGTACTGTTTGGGAAAATGTAAAGGCAGCAGGCTAATGATAGGACTCCACAGGACACAATTTCCAGTGCAAAACACTGCTTCTGGAAAAGAAAGAATTAACCCAAAATAAATAAACGAACTGTGGGGAACTATACTTTTAATGGACAAAACAGATAACCCTATGTAAGGATCATGTCAATTTTATAGTGTGGTTAGCAAGCTGAACAAAATGAGTATTATCTTAGTCATTTCTAACTAAAGGTAAAGATGAAGATTTGCACAGGAAAATCATTTGTCTATAAAAGAATTGTCAATAAAAGAGTAGAACGAGTAGCTCTTGGTGTGCTTATACAGAAATCTGTGACATAGGGCAGCTAATTATCTTAATAAAAGGACCTAGATCCTTAGAAGGTGGTGACATTCAATCCAACACAAGGCAGCTGTGCTGCCTAACCCGGTGGAGGTCTGGCACCTAGAGAACCATTAGCAGCACAGCTCCTGGAGGATGAAATACAAAAGGTAAACAGCTTGATGTGAAAAGAAAAATGACACCAATAAGAACATAATGAAGCCCTCCCACATATCAAATGGCTGAAATGGCTGCAAGCAAATCCTCTGTATTATGTGGGGAAATATGATTAAAATTATGCCCGTAAGCTCCTTAAGGGGACAGATACGAAAGCTATATCTGCTTCAGGGCTTCCCTGTCTCTTTGCAGTCAGATTTGCAGTTTTCTGTCATAAAGGGGGGGTCTGGGTATCAGACCTGCCCTGTCTGCCTGCAGGCAGGGTGAACAACCCCCTGGTCCCACGCCAGCGGGGAGCTCCGCTGCTGCATTGGCACAGCTGGACAAGCCGATCCAGGCTGCTTTTTTTGTGCCCAAAAGGGACAAGAATAGCACTGATGCACGCTATTGACAACGCGTCCAGGCTTTTGACTAATTGTAAATCAACATCACACAATGGGGTTTCAGACAGTAAGATTGGTTTCGGTGTTATTTCAGTAATCTGGAGTTTCTTTAAATATTAACCAAGACCTGCTCTGTAAAACCAGAGGAAGCAAAGGGAGAAAGCAATTCTTGCAGGACATCCCTTCCCCTTGATTTTGTGCTCAATATTATTGTTTTCCTTAGCCTAGTTTTCAGTGCTCCCAAGTGATGGGGACTCCTATCCAGGCAGCAGCTGAGCGGTCCTGTTTATTTATAAAAATCAACCAGAGCCACACAAAAGGTTATGGCCACAGGCCAAATGTCTTTGACATCATAGCCTGTCATTAATGGCATAAATCCTCCGTGATTTCATTTCCCAGTCAGCTAACCAGCATCTATCACAGATTATTTTAAAGGAAAAAATGTCTAAACATTTACCTTCAAACCCCAAACAGATCATATCATTCTATTTTGCCTTCCCGATATTAAATATATTCTCTTGGATATGGCATTTTTATTACAGGTTGCGACCAGTCATGGAGCATGTCTCAGAAAGAGATATGTATAAAGAGAAGTTTTCTTATTGTTCCCTAAGGGGAAAAAAAAAATAATTAAAAAAAAATGGCATTTCACTTAACAAAACCTTTGCTAAGCACAGTACTTTGCTGTCTTAATGTATTTTTGTTCCCCTGCTTGTGCACCAGATCTCTATCTGCTTATTCATTTTAAGGGAGAGAAAAATTAAAAAGGTTGCTCTCTGCGCTCCAGCTTCTTAAAGCTGCGAACAGTTCCTGTGGACAGGCCAGAACAGTTTTACTTCAGACTGCGCCTGTCCCTTCTTTTGCATAAAATCATTGTGGTTATGTGCAAACTTTGGCAAAAGGCTCAGAGCATGAAAGGACCTACTATACATGTAACACCTTAGTATTTTAATTTAAAACACCTTGGTATTTTAAGTCTTACTGACTTTGGTGTACTTGCTGATGGAAAATACATACTTAATGATAAGCCTTGATATTTGACCTTCCTGTGCTGGTTACATGAGATTGGACCCCAAAAGCACAAGTCTTCCAAACCGGGGCTGGTGCTAAACCCCCAGGGGCGACCAGGGAATTCTGCTAAGCTTATGTGCAAACCTAGAGTTTAAGTCTCACTTTTTTTTTGCATATAAACCTGGAAACACTGAAATTTGCCCAGACTGCACCATTTGAGAGCAAAAGAGCCCGTCAGGGCTGCCTCCAGGGGAAAACAAGAGCAATGTGTGGCACTCGCTTATCAGCTCCCATCTCCAGAGCGCCCTGCAAGGAGAGGTTAATTATAGGCAATTACAGATGAAGTCTGAGATCCAAGTGAATTCAAAGGAAGAAGACTCAGACTCAGACCGAGTGCAGCCCAGCTGTGCTGCATAAAGGGCACGTTATGCTGGGCAGGTCGTGGGTTCCCCATGCCAGTGCATGCTCCTGGGGCTGTGTTTTTCAGCCCCCGGTGCCTGCAGGTCACAGGGAAGGAGCCGCACGAGGAGGGCCAGGCAGTGCCAAGGGGACATGGCATGCAGCAGGGTGGCTGCCACAGCCTGGAAGGTACGCGTGGACTTTCCCAGCATGTTACAACACAGAAAATGACAGACGAGGGCACGCAAGCAAGGCTGTCTGAGCAAATGCAGTCTCCCCACTCCCTCTGGCCACCCTGCAGTGTTCAGAAGAGAAAGGACAGATCTGGAGCTGGACATCACAGCGCAAACACCACGTTCCCATTTGAGCCATCCCTCCTGCCTTTGTACCACGTTAACCCTGCACCCAAAGCCCTCACCACCGGCAAAGAGGAACAAAAGGACCTCACGCATACCTTAGCAAATATAAATTAGATGTTTCCTTTTTTGAGCTGACTGGAATCTCAGGAGACACCCGCAAGCAAATGCTACCCAGACGTGCAGACAGCACGGATGTGTCAGAGCACTCATGTGAGAGCCAAAGCTAAAATATGCCTCCAAAGCACCAGTAGCTCCATTCTTATGAGTAACGCATCCCAAAGGTGCCATAACATGCACTGATGCAATGAATTCTGGGGCGCTGGAAGGAGTACAGTGAGAGGAGGAGCTGGAGTTTCTTAGGAAAGCCAGCAAGTTATTTTTCCACAATTTATCATGCTACTTTTACACTGCAAGTTAGCCTTTTCCTCCAACTGCAGAGATGAAAAGTCACATAATTCCAGCATGGATTAAGCCAGCCAAGAAAAAGAAAAGCAGCTTTCTCTGCTCCCCAGGGCATATATTATGCCTATTTGTTAACATTTTTGATATGTGGAGGAGACAAACTTCAAGGAAGGAATGTGGCCATCTCCTATCTGAAACCAAATCTACCATGTTGGAACGGGCTGAACGCGTTTCGTTAGGAAGATGTGTTAGGGGCAGCAATATATCTGAGTGGTAACGCTTACATGCTTCAGCACAAATAATGCGGCATGGTAAATAACCATCACATGAGGGACTCTCACAGCCCTGCCGGGAATAGCAAACAGCACATCTGCCCGCTGGCAGCACAACACGACATGTGCCCGAGCAGGGCAGGAGGGAGGTCGGCAGCGCCAGCTCAAAGGCAGACCCCAGCCACCAGCAGCCGCAGAAGCTCCCAGGGTTTAATTGCTCCTATGGATGGAAAGCTGAGTCTCGGTGAAACTTCATGAGCCTTTAGAGCACTTAAAGATACCTGAAAGCATGTTGAGAAGCTCCTGCTGGACAGCCATCAGCACCAACCATCTTCCGAATCTTTCCAGGAACGTGGCAATATCCATGGAAGGAGACCTGCAAGGTGGGAAGTGTGTGGCATGAGGCTTTCAAGAAATACATAACCAATAATATCTCAAATGCATGCAAATAATTTACACGTGGAACAAAATCTCCAAGTCTGAAAACCCAGAACGTGAAAGACTGCGACTGTTTAATCATTTACTGTAATAGCAGCATTGTCATTAAAAAGGTGCCACAATGCGGCTCTTGCAGCAGATGAAAAGGAGGGACAATGCATGCAAATGCTGCTCACATTTTCTTTTCCTGCTCTCCCAGTGGTTTAATTTATATCTGATGAGACTACAGTTTTAAGAAGGAGAATGGCAGATTAGTCTCACTGGTAATACCGCTTAGGATGAAAGCACTCTCATTATTTGCACTGAAAGATCCAGATTTGCTTAAACAAGAACTGTCACAACATGCTGAGGTCCAGGGATTCCTAGGGGAGTGAGTCTGACATATTTGAAGCCGATTTGCATTAATTTATGAATATTACATAGTCTGTTTGTCCAACAGTTCTGAAGATGTTTAGTCAATGCATACCTTGAGTTAATTCAATAGAAAAACTGTCAGATAATACATCGAGGGACAGGCACAGCGATTCTGGCAACCCCTCCTCGTTAGGCACCACGCATAACGAACTGCAGAAGGCTCTCATTGTAGGAGTTAATGAGCTATAAATGTGGAGAATACTGAGACATTCCAGCTACATGAAAATGTTGCAACTCTAAAGGTAAATGCACAACCCATGAGGGTCCGTGAGATCAAAGCCTATCGAGGGGTGTCGCTGGGAGACACTTCTCCCAGGGTGAAAGGAGAGAGAAAAAGAAGAGGAAAAGAAAGCGAAGGGTGGAAATAAACTCCCAGGCCTGCTGGGAGAGGGCTTTGGAAAACTTGAGATAACGACTCTAATGCAGCTCCAGTGTTGGCTCCAATTAAGCTAAGTCAGGGATTTTAATTGTTTTTAATGCCCTTGGCTTCTCTGAAGGCAGGAGCAACTGCACGCAGGCATGTAACCCTGCTCCGGAGCACGTGGAGGTGAGCACGGAGGGTCACAGGCCTGCTGCTGCTCCAGGGACAGCAGTACCCACGGGATCGGGTCCACGGGCTGCCCAGGTACCGAGGGGAGGAGGGAGGCCAAGGATGCTGCGATCTGCAAGAGCACCCATCTCCACCAGCACAGCCTCTGCAATGCAAGATGCAGCTGACTCAGTGCCTGCTGCCATTTAATGAAAGGCTTTTCCTTCTCCAGAGGTTGCTATTACCATCACCCCAAAAACCTGCAGATAGGCATCCTTTGGGTGGAGCTGCCGAGGTTACGAGAACGAACAGACAACGTTTTTGCACTCTCTCACTTATACTCAATTACCTTTGAAATGCAGTGTGAGCATTTGAGCTGCTCCATAGCTTTGTTCGCTTTATTTTCCTTTAAAGCTTCCAGTTCTTCAGTTAGCTGCTGGGCTTCTTATTAGAGGGTGGACACCTCTTGCCAAACGCCCTTGCAGAAGGAAGAAAGGAATTCCCTCCTTTTCCAATTGCAGATCACAGAGCTATCCCGAGTCGACTGCAGACAGCCCAGGCTCTTCTTGCCTAGGGTGTAAACAGAGAAAATACCAACTTTTGATCTACTGCTACCTTTCCAGCAACATGGAGTCACTGCAAGTATCAACATGGGAAAAAGGGGGAAAAAATGATGCGCTGGTCTGTCTTCAGGTCTGTGTGTGTAAATGGGTTTGCATGCAAAAGGCTCACAAAAATACAGAGATAAAGATGGAAATGTTCTGGCTAAAGCCAGAAGTTCATCCTTCCTGGGAGCTAACAGCCACTGCACCATTCAAGAACCTCAAAAGACTTCCACAATAGAGCTAAAGCAGTATTATTTCCCTGGGTAATCTCTCTGCCCCAGGGTAAAATTCATCCCTGTTCATAAAGATCCTGTGCTATTTAGCTATAGAAATGCACCCTTTCCTGTTACCAGCCTATTATATATCAATTAAATTAAACTCTGATAACGATTTGGGTGGCAGCAGTATCTTGGAGATTATTAGTCTCAAGCACCACCAGCAATCAGATTTTTTTGAAAGCCAAGGACTTTCTCAGGCAGCAAACTCAAAGTGCCCTGGTTTAGTTTGCTCTTTATTTATCAGAGTTTGCCGGCTGGAGCCGGCAGCAGCCATGTCCCTGCTCCCACGGACTCCATCCCAGGTTTAAATACAGGCATAGCCATGAGGCACCTTGTGTGCCATGCAATACAATATAATTAATGAGTTAATTTGCATATCAAATACAAGTTATGCACAGCAAGATGTTTTCCCTTCCCTCCTCGAGGAGATGACTTGATGCTGTAAGTGGTGGTACTGGATTAAAGACTACTTTGGAGAAGACTTCAGAAGGAGGGGGAGAACAACAATATTTGCAAGACCCATCTTTCATTTTTATGTTCTTGAACTTTCCATAATTTTCCCAGTTTGCACTTGTCTGTCCTGTCCCCAGACACTGCAAACCCGCGGAAACATTGCAGCATTCCCAGGAGAGGACAAAGCGAAGGCAGTGCGTTAGGGTAAGGTGAAGCAGAAGGAACGATGTTCCCGGCTTCAGGTGGCCGTGAAGGTTACAAAATGCTGTAAACTCTTTACAAAATGAGCTCTACCCAACGCACAGGATAAAAGGAAGGATTTAGCCATGGATTTCAGTTCCGTCTGGAGAGCTGCCAAGAGCACGGAGCAAAACGCTGCGGGTCTTTGTGCTGCGTGGCAGCCCGTGTTAATGTGTCTGCTCATGCTGGATGTGATATGAATAGTTCGTGTGATGCCACTGGTGTTCCCCTGGCAGCATGTGTGCCTGGTACAGCATTCCTTCCCTTTCCTCTAATAGAAAAATTACAGAACTGCTGTCAGCGGCGGCATCCTGCCGTCACTTCCCACCTCTCGGTGGCCGTCGTTCCCATGTGGGTGCTCAGCTGAACATAAAAGCACCCACGAAGGAGTTCACCAAAACCTGCTCCTTCTCCCTCACCCTCAGCCCGGGGATTTAAATCTTAGACTCTGCAAAGTGACCCCTCAGCCATTCAGTTGGTTTTGCTCATCCTCTAATTTCAGCAGAATGCCACTGCCATGACGCTGGGGGTGATCGGAGCCTGGCTGTGCAGCCGCGGATGTTTGGAGGATTACAGAGTGCTGGAGGGGCTCCTGCTAGGTTTTGGCTTCCCCGCAAGGATGCGTGGCTTCTGTGTTTGCAGCATTAACAGTCTTTTTCTGACTTCCACCGTGACATCTGAGCTGCAAACAGGTCTAAAGATCAACAATTGGCTGAATTTAGGCTGAAGTCTGCAGGTGCAGAACCTCCGTATCTGGAAGCCAGTGGGAGCCACGCTGTCCGAGGACAAGGGAAACAGCCGAATCTTGCTCACAAAAGAGCAGATGGAGAGAGAAGCAAAAATTGGTCTAATAATAATAATAATAATAATAATAAATACTGATTTGTAAAATTTTCTCCCCTTTTCTGTCTTATACAGATCTACCGTCACAGATCGTGGGTCAGCATTGCAAGAGGATGAGGAAGGATCGCACCGGTGTAGCTAAAGAAATGCAGACTCTTACTGTGAATGCACTTCATGCGAAGGGCCTGGACTTACACTTCGCATGCTGAGCACGACTGCCTGAGCTGTGCAGGAAGCTCTGGGGACCCTGTTCGGGCGCTGAGACCCTACAGCACTGACAGCCCCTTCCCAAAGAGCTGGTGTATGCATTACACCGGGACAAAGGAGCTAATCCAGAGCGGGTGTGTGTTGAATCCCAGAGAGCACATCTTGTCCAAAACCTACCCGGAACAGCAACCTCCACCTGCCTGGAGTCCAAACCCATGCAACAGGCTCTCCCGAAGTCATGAGTTTAGCTTAAACCTTGAAACATTTTGAAATGGACGTTTCTTTATGCTGCATTGCCTGAACCCTGCTGCTGCTGGCATGCCAACACCGCACTGGTATGTCTTCTGTGTGAGCTTATCCATGCTGCCAAGGTTCATGCAGCATGTGCAGGTGTCCAGCAGCTATGCTTGAAGCATGCTAGCTGCATCTGGCTGGTACGGGACGGGGGAGAGTTCAGCTCTTACCCTGCTAGCTACCAAAACACAGAGTCTGTGTTTTGCTGCTATATTTATGCTGACTCCACCTGACCACCCGAGCAGCCAGCAATAGGAGAGGGTGCTAACAGGGTAGGCAGCAGGGAAGGCAGAGCCAGCAGCAGTGCCCCGAGCAGCCAGCGGCTCCAGCGGGGGTGGATTTCTGCAGGGACAGTGAGCAGATCCAGGCTGTGACGGCCAGGCGCTGTCCCTACATCCAGCCCTGCAATTATCATTATAAGCTTTTCAAGAGACCATTAGTTTTTGAAATGGGAATTTGAATTTCTAAATGGAGTCCTCCTTGATAAGGTCAGGGCTCCATCAGCCTTCATTTCAGAGCTGTGTTTGAAGGGCTTTGCAGACTGATGAAAAGTCGGACAGTTCAGCAGAGGGGTCAAAACCACGCTGCGATGTTGCACGGCCGTCCTCAGCCTTTGTAGCGCATTTTATTCCGGTTAGATCAGCGTTTTCTAGCTGAGTCACAGTCGCGCAGCTTCAGTATCTGCCCTGGAGGCCACACACAGCAGAGGGAAAGGAGCTGCCCAGCCTGACAAATATGGGCACCGAGTCCCCGTTTGGATACTCCCAGCCCCTTTCCAGCAATGCTTCCCCATCCCATTACACAATAAACCAGCCCCAAAGGCTTAGGGCTCCAGATAAAGAAGGCATGTGTTAAGATTACAGCAAATGTGTTTGGACTTCAGGTCAGATGAAGAGCATCGTTTCCAAACAGGGATGATCCAGGGAGATATGAAACATGGGGATTCATGGGGATTTGAGGATGTTTCCTGCCTGATTTTTTAATCCCTTCCCAGATCTTTAAGAGCGCTTGCTTATGCTCTGTGTTTTAATTTCCCCTCTCTCCCTGCCTTGTGATTTACATAGACTTTGAGCTTGCTTTCTATTTGAGACAACTTGTAGCTAATGATCTGGAGCTCTGCAGCTTCAGGTATGACCTTAAGAAAGTCAGTCGGTCTCTCTGGGATAGATTTTCCTTTGGTGCAAGTTGCCTTACACCGCAGAATCCAATGAGAATCATGTTTGTGTTCCCATCTGGCAAATAATGATAGTATCACCTTTCCTCCTGGCTTTTGTTGAGGGAGAGAACGATCTGTCTCTTCCTAAAGTGCTTCAGACAATGGCTGTGCTCAGAGACAGGCATAAACACATAAATAACGTCCTGACCCCTCTCCCCACTTCATTCACACACATGCTGCGTACGCCAGTTCATTCTCAATTTTTTTTTTATTTATTTAGAAATAATAAAATAAGACATAATATATAAAAATCTGTACAATCCACAATTTGTGCAGTACATTAGGAAGACTTTGATACAAAAAGGCTGCAAACAGGAAAATAGTAATGGACAACTGTCAGATGCCTAGATTGTTCACCTTACAATAGCTGCAGGCCAAAAGTCATTACAAAATCAGTTTCTCGTTGGCTGTGGGATGGCAACTACGCAGCACCCTTCTACTTTACAATGGTCGTGAGCAGCCATAATTTAAAGACATTACAGTACTTCTCAGTTTTACCTTGTAATCCATTATGAAAAAAAAAAAAAAAAAAAAAAAAAGACCTAAGGAGAACAAATCAAACATCTGGACCCTTTGTCTTTCCCAAGAAGAGCAAGTGCTAAACTAAGAGCACAGAAGTTTGTCGTGTCTGGGAGAGGGTATCGTTAAACACAGCCGATAATTAAGGAGTTCTACCCTTGCTACCTAACAGACAGCTCGCACGGAAGAGACAGAGGAAAGAAGAGATCCCAACCTGCCTCGGAAATGTTCTTTGTCACTGTACGCAGTATGTTTCAGACAACAAGTGTCTCATTCAAGTATTTTCAGGGAAGGGCAGAAATAACATATTCCCCCCAGACCCTAGGCAAAATACAGTATAAACCTTCTGTGCGAGCCAGGTGAGCCGACTTTATCCTTGATAAAGAGGCCAAGCCAAAGCCTGCAGCAGCCTGTGGGTAGAGCTCAGTCAGTTTAAAGGGTTCCTAATTAAACATCAGCGTGGCCCAGGATCATCACGAACAGACCAAACGCTGTCAGTCACTCTGTACTCCTTAAAAATAACATTTGAAAAAAATGACCAACCCAATTTGCTGCTGGACAAGTGCGCTACAACTGCCTGTCCTGTACTGGGCTTACCAAGGCATGTTCGGAAATACAGACATGATGGACGAGGGGAAGGGTACCATGGTGTGCACATTGCAGGTCTCTTTCTAGCAGCTTCCCAGAGCCAGAGGCTGAGTGCAATTCTGCAATGTCGGAGTCCATCGGCAAAGACAAAGGGTTATTAAAAAAAAATAATAAAAAAAAAGAATGTGGCAGAGAGCGTAATGGATTACCTCGATGCGCACCCTCGACAAGACTAGCACTCGGAAAGCTGGTAAGTTTTAAAAATGCCAGTAACTAGAACATGTTTTCAAATTAAAAGTCCATGCGTAAAAATAAATAAAGAGAAGTTCATAGCATTAGGAATCCTATAAGGCTTGCAAGTATTTGCTAAAAATCATGCTAACCGGTAGCATCTAGGTACTAGCTAGCCGAGACTGCCGAGCGGAATTTATACTTTTTGTGGCCTTTTCTTTTTCTTCTTCTCCTTGTCCTCCTTTACAGACTTCTATTTACATTTGGCTTTAAATATGAAAATACTTGATAAACTTTATAAAATGTACATTTTAAAAATATTTCTGAAAAACTGACTTGAAAAACAAAACAAAACAAAAACAAAACAAAAAAAAAACAAAACCCCAAACCTCTGCACCAGAAATATTAAGGGGAGGGGATCTTTCCTTTTTTTTTTTTTTTTTTTTAAATTTTCTCTGATTCCTTTTACTTTAAAGAAACAAGCTGAAGTCCTGCGTTCCCCTTTCCCCCTTCTCTTATCCCTCCCTCAAACATCTCAAGTATCATCACCTAGTGGGAGCTCTGTGCACCTGGGGCACACCAACCCGGAGATGAGGTCCCCTTTCTCCCAGCCGGCGTCCCATTTCCATCCCTTCCCCTTTGCATTTTCATGCGCTCTCCGTTTCTCTGAATACTCTTTGGTTTAGGTATTTTCCTTGTACAAGTATATCACAATAGCAGCACTAGCAGCACTCAGTTGTCTTCACTACTGTTGACCCAGAAACTGCAATCGAGTCGCCTTGCGTGTTCAGCTTTCCTCTTTTTTACCTCCCCCCCACCCCAGTAATAGCCTTGTACTTGCACTTAATCATCTGCCCTCTCTAGTAGCCAAATCTACATTTACAACGTCAAATTTCCACAGTTTTGAACCCACCCACTGCAGATACCATCTTATCAGACACCATTTCATTGCAGGCATTTCTTTCAGGCAGGGCTGGAAGGGGCCAGCGGCCTTCACAGATATCTGTTTGCAGAAGACATTAGACCTAGAACAAGCTGTTTTTTAATGGCATACAGTGATCCAATACTGTAAAAGTGGACTAGGGTTGCTGTCCCCACCGCCTCCCCTCTCCACCTGCTCCTCGGAGGAGCTACCAGCCAGCAGGCGTGACGTGCAGTTTGGTTGCATCCTTGATCTTAGAGGCACATAGAATTTAAAGCCTTCTGGACGAAGGAGCCAGGGCCAGAGCATCGCAGGAGGTCACAAAACCTGCTCAGAGCTCGGCCACGTCTCTCGTCCACTGATCGCTGATGTTGATGTTTGTGGGGACAAGGAGGCAGAAGAAGGAGCTTGCCTTACAGCCTCATCCTCCCGAATAAACCCTCTCCAAATGAGCTGGAAAACACACTTTTTCCTGACACCCTTGCCCTGCTGAAGAGAAGCATTTTCACAAAACGCTACCATCCCTGTGCCGTCCCCAAGAGCTGTGTTACAAAAGCCTTTCTTCCTCTCCATTACCCTCTCCCAAACCTCTTCCTGGGGATTTATACATGGCTCAGCTCATCTGCGCCCAAACGCCTGCACCAGCAGTGCTTTGCCCTGGCACAGCTCAGCAGCTTCCCTGTCCCTGGCAGAGTCTGCCTGGTAACGTGGGGGTCCCACGCCTGCAGCACGGCGGTGGCTCAGTTTTCAGGGCGCTGAGGTCTAGCGCCGGTTTGGGAATGTGTGCACTAACACTCGACCTTCTGCTGCAGCCCGGCTCGGCGAGTGACCGGGGAGGACAGATGTTTGCTCGTTTGCCTTCCCCCAGCTGTGCTTCTCCTTACCAGCAAGGAAGGGAATCTATTTCCCCATAGAAGGGAAGGTGGGCGGGGGAGATCCCTACCTCACTTTAGATCCGAGTCTTAAGCTTTTAGAATAAGGTGCAAAATAAAGGTCTTAAAAATAAAAACAAAAATCAAAAGGAAAAAAGTGTCTGAGGTTTGAATTTTTTGTTTGTTTAAAGCAGCCTGTTTCTTTTTTTTTTCCTTTTTTTTTTTTTTTTTTTCTTAAATAAACTCCACTGTGCAAAACTGTGCATTTTCTTTGGTATCCACTTAGGTAGTTTTAACTTAGTACTTTTTCTATGTATATATATATTTCATTTTTCTTTTGGACAGAGAATTAAATTCTCCCCCCAAAAACCTTAATTTTGCTGGAGGCTACTGATTGGCCTGATATTACATAATGCCCCTTATGTAATTGGAAAGAGAGAAATTGATTCTAGCTATCAAACTACTGGCCTCAACAGGAGTTTAGACTTTCTGGCAACGTTGGCCTCTCTGTAGTGATCACGAGCTTTTCAACCCCGAAAGTTCAACACTGACTTTTTTCTTTTTAAATTACACAAGAGAAAATAAAAACTACACTGCAACAAAAATAACCATTTGTGTTCATGTAGTTAGCAGCAGCTTTTTTAAAAAATAATTATAATAATAATAATAAGGCAGATTCTTGCCTTTGTTATGCCATTAAAAACATTCTTGTTCCCTAGAGAGAAGCATTCTGGAAAAAGTTGAAAAAAAATAATAATAACCCAACCAAAGCTTGCCTGCAAGTTCAAGTTTTGTAAAAAAATATATACATAATTTATTCTACAACATATGTGCCTTCTGTTCATACTTAGACATGTTTAGTGCTTTGTGTTTAGAGTTCATTTTCTGTTGTCCCTCCCACGAGGACAGCCCTAAAACCAGCCGGGGTTTCTCAGGTCTGCTTGCCTTCACACCACTCTTCAACAGTACCGTTGTCTGAAGACTGTTCTGGGCCAACTTCTCAGGTCAACGTGCCTTTGACCAATAGATTTTTTATTTTTCCTTTCAACCGAAAGAGAGAGGAAGAGTTTGTCAGTCATATTTCCGACTCCCGCCGTAGCGGCCGTGGCTCTAGAGGCACCCCTGCTTGGTTGTGGTGGTCCATGTCAGGGTGGGTGTCTGTGCTCATGCTCTCAGGCACCCCAGTGTCAATCTCCTCCTCCTCTTTGCTGGTGAGGGCTACTTCGTTCTCGTAGCAAAAGGAGTTTGCGTTCGAGAGAATGTATTTCTTTTCTGCTAAGTCTCTGGCACTGCAGATGGGTGTGTTGGGCACTTCGTATGTTTTGTGGAACCTCGAGTAATCCACTTTGTAGTAGTTTTTCTCTTCAAAGAGTACGGGCTCATAGCGGTGGCCCCAGAGGATTTCGTTTGCCAGATATGAGCTACGGCACTGGGTCGTCATGGCAGTAGCTTCCACCATGCCCTCTAAAATTACTACAATTTCAAAGTCAGCATTGTCCATGTCTTGTTTGCTCAAGTCATACAAAGGACTGTCTTCATCTATTTCATGTACTATTGTAATCGGGGAGACCAGGAATATGCGGTCTATCCCACTGTCAAACCCTACGTTGATGTCTATTTGATCCAAAGGGATGTACTCCCCTTCCGACGTGATCCTGGATTTGAGGAGCTGTGCTCGCACATGTGCCTCCACCAAGTGGCTTTTCCTCAGGTTCCCGACGCGCCACATCAGGCACAGTTTCCCATCTCTCATGGCCACCACGGCATTGTGGCTGAAGACTAGAGTTTCGTTTCTCTTTTTTGGCTTAGCCATCTTTGCCATGACAGCACCAATGATGAAGGCGTCAATGATGCAGCCTACTATAGACTGGAAAACCACCATGAAAACTGCAATGGGGCACTCGTCTGTGACGCACCTGAAGCCATAGCCGATTGTGGTCTGGGTCTCAATGGAGAACAGAAAGGCTGCAGTGAAGCTGCTCACTTGAGAGACACAAGGTTTGTTATTTTCTTGATTCTCCAGATCCCCATGCAACAGCGCGATCAACCAAAACACACAGCCAAAAAAAAGCCAGGAGAGGATGAAAGTCAGGCAGAAGATAACTAGCATCCACCTCCAGCGGATGTCCACGCAGGTGGTGAAGATGTCTGCCAGGTATCGCTGTCCCTTCTCGCCCACGTTAATAAACTGGACGTTGCAGTGGCCGTCTTTTTTGACAAAGCGGCTCCTGCATTGCTGTCTGGTGTGTACCTTACTTTTTCCATTCCCAAAGCCGTTGGCAACGGCCATGGTTGCCAGCTTCATGCCGTCCTCCTCCGAAGACACGATGCTGTAGCGGTTGGTTCGCACGCTGCCCATCACTACTGCTGTGGACTGAGGTGCTTCTGCTTTAGAAAACAGTCTAAGTTTCTGCAAAACCCTTTGGAGAAACAGTTTTGAAAGTTCTAGAGGAACACACACACACAGAAAAACTGGGGAGAGGCCGGAGTCCCCAAAAGCCCTTGGATCAACCAAGGACAGTCTTCTGGCATGCAGAGTTAGCTTAACAAGTAACCGTCATAGAGAGGGCATGGTCTGCAAGAGAAAGAGAAATGTCGTATTAGATCTTGGAGGAAAAGGACAACGAATCAAGCCTGCAAGAATCAAGTAAAATGACTCCTCTGGATCTGCAGGAAGTTTCCTTATTCTTAACGACAGCATTTTCTGGAATGCACAGTTCTCCAAGTGCAGTTATATATTGACAGAGGTGACATCGTTACTACAGAGAAGCCACCGCTCTTCTCCATGAAAGCACTGTGATCTTGTCACACAAGTCTCTAAGCAATATTCACTTTAAAGTCGGGCATGCAAAGAATCTATCTGCTGCTTACAACTGTCCTTTCTGTTTATTTTGAAACAAAGAATTAGCTTTAGCCTCCATCTGTTCAAATAAAAATACTGAAGCAGCTTTTAACGATGTACAAGGTCTGTCTCCTGGACTGCTTTACCTATGGCAAACAAGGGAGTGTGCAAAAGGGAGGACATGTACTGAGAAAAATAGAGTTGGAAAACGCAAGCATAAGTATCAGTGATTTCCATTAAATTAGCATGGAACGGTTTGTGGAAAGGATCATTAAAGCTCATCCAGTGCCACCCCCTGCCATGGGCAGGGACCCCCCCACCAGCCCAGGCTGCCCAAAGCCCCCCCCCAGCCTGGCCCTGGGCAACTCCAGGGATGGGGCACCCACAGCTTCTGCTGGGCCAGGGCCTCACCAACCTCAGTGTGAAAAACAACTTCCTTATATCCAGTCTAATCCAAACTCCTGCAGTTTAAAACCATCGCCCCTTGTCCTCCCACTACAGACCCTCTCTTTCTTACAAGCCCCCTTTACGTATTGAGGTTACATTGCCCAGAATTGATGTGGTTTTCCTTTTTTATTAAGTGGGAGTTAAAAAGCTGTTGTGTGCTCTCTGCAGATAACAGCTGCATTAGTACCTGTAACGCCATCAACCCACTGGGTTCTGGATGGTTTTTACACCTGTATTAAGGGTAAGCCATACAAAGCCCAACTAAACCTGGTAACAGCCAACATCTGCCCCCGTGAATGCAACCAGCAGAAGGTTACGGTGGAGTAGGGCTCTCTGATACCCTTCGTAGCACCTCTGGTGGCGAGTACCAGCACCTTCCCCTCGGGAGCAGGAGGCAACCACTTCCAGCTCACAAGGGTAACGGTTCTGAGTGTCCTCTGGGTCTTAGATGCCAGCAATTAAGACTCAGCAGAGAGGCTACAAAACCTTCTTCCGGAGGGTAGAAGCTACCAGACTTGTTTCAGGGAGGTCTGGCTTAGACCCAGGCTTAGCTTTTAACAAGTGCGTCATCCATTAAGTCATGTACTGTACATCAGGAAATGTAATTGAAATGCTGCAGAGGAGAAGAGATGCATTATTGCAACTGCTCCATCCATACCTGCACCCCACGGAGGAAATAAAACCAAAACCAAGCGACGAGGAGCGTCTGCTATCCATTGTCATGGGAGAGAAGACTTAAGTACTGTTTACGTTAGTGGGGGATTAAATCACGATACTCTCCACAAGGCTTTACCTCCTTTCCCAACAGCAGTGCCCAAAGCCCGGCCGAGGTGTTCCAACAACTTGAGGGATTTCAAACGGTTTCTGGGCCCTCCCACATCCTTCCACTACATCACGAGGGCTTTAGGTCAGCAAACACTTGTTGGGAAAAGGAGCAGGTGACAAACAGAGAACAACAGCACGCTTGCAGTTGCGTGCAGGATGTTTTTCCCTGGAGGACATCTTCAGGGTTTTCTTTTACCTTCTCTTTTTTTCTCACTTCTGTTTGTTGTGCAAGAAGGGGTCCTACCGCCAGCTTGCTGACATTAGTCATCTGTGACTTCAGCAGCAAACAAGACGTTTTGGCAACTTTTGATGGGTTCATTAGTGTCCCATTTGAGTGAAATACAGATTTACGGGATGGTATAACTGCCCTTACACTAATCTGACAATCCGGCCTACACTATGTTGGGAGTCACTTTTTCCCTTGCACCTTTTAAATCATGGGGTTTCTCAAAAACCGCAAAGGAATTCTTTTAATGTTCACTTAAAAAAAAAATGCAAAAAAAAAACAAAAAGTTTAAAAATCCTTTTAGAAACCTGAGGAGAGATTGCTTATGCATTCCATACACAAAGCTCCCTGAAAAAGCATTGCACTGGTTCACAGATTGATCACTTTTCTAAACCACATCCTATAATCATAGTCGTGTTCAACGTCCACATTCAGAGTCTGCTTTGTTCCAAGCTGATGGAAATGCACAACCTAGAGAACAGATTATTTTGAAGTCTTTTTTTTCCCCCCCTCTGCATCGTCTCTTGGATTTTGGAGGAAAACTTGCGGTGGAGGGAAAGATAAGCTGTAAAGTCTCAAGTGTCAGAATATGCAGCTCCCCCCACCAAAGGCTTGACCCCGGGACATTTGTTTGAATTCCACAAATCACTGAAATCCTAACGGCAACTTCCTGCGGAGAGCTGGCTGAATTTAGAAGTTTGGGACCCGAATGAGGTATCGCACACTGCCATATCCCTGCTTGGACCAGCTGAGCACGTCCTACCTCCTGTACATCTGCACAGCATTTCTGTGTCCATCAGAAAAGCCGCAGCTTTCTAGCTGCACGGCGCTCTGCCCCTGGGAGCAGACCTGCACCTCCTGGGCTCCGAGGATCCTAAAACTCAGAGGTGCGCCCGGGGGCATGCTTTGCTAAGTTTACAGCCTGCTCCTTGAAGTTTATACAACAAAGCTCTGGCATGCTCCGCCGCTGCTGGCGGGGTGGCTGTCTTCTTTCTGCTACACAAATCGCCTCTCTTCCTCACAAGTGCTCGGCGTGGGGAGGATACAGGGAAGAGCACACGGCCAGCACCGTGCTCGGGCCCCACCAGGTCCGTGTTCACCCTGACCTGCACAGCGAGTTTCAGCAGAGGTTCACCCAAAATAAATCCCACAAACAATCAAGCGAGCATGAAAATTTCATGATACTTCTTATTTTGCTAATCCACCTGCTGCTGAAAGGCAAAACGAGCCTGCTCTCCCCACACACCCCGGCAGCAACTCGTTGGAGGCTGGAGGTGCTCAGCTAGCGCGGGACCAGCCCCACAAACCTCACCAGACAAAAGAAGCCAACCCAGAACCCGCAAACCAAATGAACCCCGTGCGTAACTGGGCTCAACACACTGCAACCAGGCTCACGCGCACGGAGCTGTAAAGTCAATCATCGCTAGGTGTGTTATTATTATTATTAATTGACGCTACGGCTCCTGCTGGAAGAGAATCGGAGACCAGAGCGACGCAGCTTGTAATTACCGGCACTGGCACCGACGCAGCATTACCGGGATGGGATGGGAGAGCCACAGACTTACTCTGCTTCAAGGGGATGCTTGGAGGAGCAGAGGGAAGCAGGGCTGTGCTGCTTCTGCAGCATTTCTGAGCCAACATCGGTGCGAACCCCACAACCAGAAACCCAAACCCCCACTTTCCCCTTAGCGAGCATCCCCCTTAAGATTTCCCCAGAGGGGAGACATATAAATCACATGTCTAAGCACCGCGACCAACACCTCGAAGGGAATTTGTGCAGAATTTAATACCGAGCAGAAACTGTGAAGTGCAAAAAGAGCGGGGGAGAGCGAGGAGCACTAATGAGCGCTCAGAGCAGTTATTCCCAGGCTGACGCCACGCAGCCCCGCAGCGTGAGCCGGGCACATGTTGCTAAGAGAACACCGGCGCTACCTTAGCGAAGCGCCTTCCCCTGCTGTCCTCAGTAAACAGAACAAAGGAGCTGCTCGCATGAGCGAAGCCCGTTCCCACAGTCCCTGCTCGCTCGCTTCTGTGCGCGGCCACCCCTGAGCACCTTCCCCCAGAGCCCTTCGGCACTTGGACGTCGCTGCCCAGCACCACTCCACTTGGCAGGGCTCACATTTCAGGGGGTTTAAAGCAGTGAGGTGCTTCCAGAAGGAAGATCTGTCCTTAGCAATCAGGCAGTGGGGGGAAAAATGAAATCAAATAAAATATAACGAACAGATGATGCAAGGAAATGGGTATGAAGAAACAGGAGAAAGGAAAGCACAAGTGGCATTTGCATCTGCTATCCCGCAAAGGAGCCGGGTTCGGGATATTTCTAGCTGATGACAAAATAGCTACAAGTGAAATAGTCATCACCAGGGGGTGTACTTGATGCACCGGCTGTGAGGATGGAAAAGCAAACAAGTGTAAAGGTAAGGCTGAAGCACCGAACAAGTGCCGCTGCCTGCGGGCCGGACGGGGCTGCGTGGCCCCAGCACCGGACACCGGAGCCAGCGCGCACCTGCGGCAGCCCCGGCCCAGGGAAGATGACAAAGCAGTCGCTCAAGCCCGTAAATAAATCTGCCATTTCTTATCAGTATTTTTTCCTCTAGCTGTCATGAACTATGTCGAAACAATGCAGCCTCTTCACCGGCTCCCCAGCTGCAATGTGTTTTTTTTTTTTTTTTTTTTTTTCTTTCTTCCTATTTCTGGCAGGATGATTGAAAATAAAGAAAATCCCCCGTTTCCATGAGGGCAATGAATGAAGTTACGGGTCGGTTTCACACCCCTCTCAAACATTTTGGACACTCCTTTCAAAACCACGCATCTGATCGCTAAGGCTTGATACTTTTGACCTTTCTTTCATACAGGAAACAACAGGCGAGAAGAATGGGAAGGGATGGAGCGGTGCTGCTCCTGCAAGACGGAGTTGTCATGCAAACTTCCAGCCCTTCCCCCGAATAAAATATCTCGGGGGGAGCAGCTGGTGCATGGAAAGTTATGAACATAAACAGATGCTGCAAGCAGATGCTCGAGTGTTCCCAGCATACCTATCTAATTATTTTAGGCACTGAGAATAGCTCGGGTCTGGTACATGACAAAGGCAGGAGTTCCCCCTCGGAGTGGTTATGCCGAACCGTGCAACAAACTCCCCAGCAAGGAAAGCTTCGGCTCGGGAATTTCGGGGCACCCTGCATGCCCCGGGCCAGCTCCTTGCGCCTCGCCCCTGCCCCCGGAAAGCAGCCTGGCACCTCGGGGGGGACCTTTTGCATGACATGCAATAAGAAGGCTCTCCTTACCTGCCGGTGGCCTTAACAGAGGTGCTTAGAGAGTTAAAAGGGCGTAAGATCCAGCAGCTGGGGGGGAAGCAGCAAGCCAATCCCAAGGTGCCCGCCGGCCGCCGCCGCACCGCTTTGCAACTGAGCCACTCAATGAGCCGCTGCCCCTTTTTGCGGGCTGCCATGGGATGTTTAATAGCGGCCCGGCCGTCCCCGCCCTCGGCGCTATCCCGGACCAATGGGAGGCGGGAGGCCGGGCCGTGCCGTGCCGAGCCGAGCCGCGCGGGGCTGCGGGGAGAGCGGCGGAGCGGCCCCGACCGGGGGGAGCCGCGGGGCTGGGCGCGGGGCTGCCCCGCCGGGGGGCGCCGCGGGGCACGGAGAGCACGGGGGCGGCTCGGAGGGGAGGCGGAGGTGGGAGCGCAAAAGCTCCGGAGCGCCCATCCCCGGAGCGCCCATCCCCGGAGCACCCATCCCCGGAGCGCCCAACCCTGGAGCGCACAAGCCCCGGGGCGCCCATCCCCAGAGCGCCCATCCCCGATGCTCCCAAGCCCCGGGGCACCCAAACCCCGAAACGCCCCGGAGCGCACATCCCCGGAGCAGCTATCCCCGGAGCGCCCATCTCTGGGGCACCCATCCCTGGAGCACCCAAGCCCCGGAACACGCCGAAGCCCCAAGCCCCAGAGGACCCATCCCTGGAGCACCCATCCCTGAAGCGCC
This sequence comes from Oxyura jamaicensis, assembly GCF_011077185.1. Classification (NCBI taxonomy): domain Eukaryota; kingdom Metazoa; phylum Chordata; class Aves; order Anseriformes; family Anatidae; genus Oxyura; species Oxyura jamaicensis. The sequence goes on along the minus strand of NC_048910.1, from coordinate 10,567,685 downwards.
CATCCCCGAGGCGCCCATCCCCAGAGCACCCAAGCCCCGGAGTGCCCAGCCCAGCCTTCCCCAACCCCCAGGGCACCCACTCTGCCCCGCATCCATGGGTTGAGCCCGCACCTGCCCACGGGTGTTCCCCCCCCCCCAAGCTGAGGGCTTTACGGGGAGCTTGTGAAGGTGCCGGGGGATCCGCGTGCCTGCTCGCTCCAGTTTTCTCATCTCGGGCTCATGTCCGAGGGCTGGTGTAGGAAGAAACAATAGCAGGGAGAAAACTGTTCCTTTCTGTAGTCACATTCCGTCTTTATTTTGGGGAAGAGAAATGCTAAAATGCAGGGTATCTAATCACAAACATCCAACCCTCCTGTGCACTAGGTGCAAGTCAGGCATACCACACTACCGCTATTTTAAATTAACCTCCTTCTCTTTGAAATCTAAAGTCCCTTCCAAAACAAGAGCTTTGATCCCTGAACTAAGGTATTTTAGAGCAAAGCTGGAAGCAAGAAAAGTGCCTGCAGTACGTGGGACCCGTCTCTTCGCTTCAGAGATCACCTGTGGCAGTGCGATCAGCAGGCTGTCCGGCCACTGTTGAAATGTGCAGAAATGAAAATGATATTTAATAGCTTGTCCTCCCCACAGTGGACGTGGCCTAAGACATCTGACAAAGAAAACAAGGATGAAATGTCTGGCCGGGAGCCTTGCAGGAACAAAAACAGCCTTGTAAGCATGCTCTGAAGTTTGCCAAACTCCAGCTCTGATGGACAGTGCAGGGGTGTTAGTTTCCGAGGCAGGTGTCCTCTGCTGCAGCGCTCTCCTGCTGCCCGCGGAAAGCCGAGTTCCTGAATGCTAACAGCTGAACTGCATCAGAGAGCCCTGTGTGCTGTGCTGGAAAAATAAGAGCGAAGGTGACTGCTGAACGCAAGGCTCGCAGACCACACAAGGTGTTAGAAGTTGGCGCGAGCACCTTGAACTGCACACAGGGCTGCAACGGTAGCTGCTGCATCCCCCGGCGAGCGGGTGCTGGGTGGCTTTAGGGACAAGGCAGCTTGAAGCAGCGGTCAGCCCTTCTGCCCAGGGGACAGCCCAGTCCCCTCTGCCAGGGAGCTTCTTACCGTGCTTACAACAGGCTCTAAAGATGATGCCCTGCTTCCCACAGCAATGCCAGTGCCTGCAGTCACCAGCAGGTCGCTTAAGCTGTCCTCCTCACCAGTTTTGGGATATTATAACCGACATTAGCAGTCTCTAAATACTCAATAAAAATGCTGTGCCCAAATGCTTCCTCATGGAGTAAAGGCTTGAAAAGAAATGCTCTCAGGTTGTTGCTGAACAATCGCCGCTATCACTGCTGTCATTTACAGTATTTGTCGAGTTCCCTATATTCTGAATGAGGAAGCACAGAGCTGGTGCAGCAACAAACACAATGACCAAATGCAGCTGCTTTTAAAACTCCCCAGCGCTGTGTGTGCAGGATACGCAAACTTTGCACGGTGGCGAGACGGGAAGAAAAGACATTTCTTTTGTATATTGAGCAATTTGCCATGTTGGGCAATCATATTTATGAATTATTCTTGGGTGGTTCTGTTCGTTTTTAATTGAAAAAAAAAAAATAAAAAGTCCTACAGCTCAGGTAAGTTTCTCCTGATTGATTAAACTGGAAAAAAATATCCACAAGAGGGAAAGACAATTATTTAATGTATTCGGTAAGACCAAGGTCACCCATCCACAGGATCTGAAAGTCATAGGGACAAATACTACACAGTCCAATGTAACTACACCAGAGGAAAAAAAATCCTCATTTCTCTCAGGGTATGTGTGCATCCTCTGAACAGCTAAAATAGCAACGACTTGACCCACCTTGAGGTCTGTGCTCATCTGTGTGTAACTGAAATCAAGGTGCTGTGATGCACTATAGCTACAAAATGCTCTGCTGAAAATACATGCAGCGTGCTGGAGGGTGGGTTCAAATCTCTGCACAATACCCGCAAGATGTTACCGATTACAGCCTGACCTTGCAGACTCTTACTCAGCCTTTACTCATGCAAACTGACTGATAAGGGCTACTGACCTACGAGACCCAGAGAGCCCGGATCTGCCGATGTGAGTAAGTGTTATTCACGGCAGAACGGACTTGCAGGCCGAGCCATTTAGCATTTCACGGTGAAGAAGGCTAGAACATAAACATCATGGCTATTTTATAGCTTTCTTAAAGTTGAAGCAACTCTGCCCAGAAAAGCTCTTCTTAGAATGAATTATCGATTCTAATCTATTACACAGATTATAAGAACTGTAACAAAGCTGTCTCTCGTCTGCGTGAGCTTCAGCAAGAGAAGTACTCCCAAGCTCCCCAAACAGGGAAGTTGAAGTTACAAGAAAGGTTTCTAAAAAACCCTTTCCTGTTGCAACAAGCCAGGACAAAGAGGGTGAGAGACAGCTGAAAACTTAACCCTCAAGAGTGAGTGAGGTTTTGTTTTTCTTCTCTCAATGTTTTCCCATTTGATGTAGTCTAGCTAGAGAAATACCATTCTGCCACCACATAGAGCCTCCTTACTGAAATATTAGAAGAGCTACAGGAGATAGTCATGGTCTGAGGAGTTTTCAAGGCAAGATCCACTATCTGCAGAAGAAACGGCATCAAGGGATTAAAAAGGACTCTGGCAAAGCAGAATATTTATGTTTCATACTAGTGTAGGAAGTGTAAGAAAAGGAGCCAGCAACATAGTAGGATGCTTTTTCTTATATGTCTTTCAGCCTGGCCACATCAGTGAAAGGAAGGGCTTTTCTCCTCACATTTTCTGTTTTCCAGTATCATTCTCACCTTTGCCCATCACAGCCACCCTCTCCCTCAGTCTTGCAGAGATCTGCAGATGACCTGCAGAAGCAAATTGGAGAGTGGTATTGCAGGCACAGATCTTGCCAGCCAGGACCCACAGGCTCTCGCCCCTGTCTTACTGCATGTTATTAAATTGGTTTTTCTGTCTTGGCGGTGAAATGACCTAATTATCAGATTGCATTAGCCTCCATCTCTTAAAGTGGCCAAATCTGCTTTGGTTCTCAAGGATTTTATTGCCAGCTGAAAATAGCTTGATTGTATTGTACTTGCAAGGAAAACATGGTCTGGTAGAATCAAAGCAGTCAGTTTCCACAAGATGAGAAGAAATGCTGTAATTAACGTGTTGTGCTTTTTGTTGGTCTCACCATTCCCATGCATGTAAACTGGCATAAGTTAGCCTTTCTTCTCTAACCATTAAGTCAACTGGAAAAAATTCACCAGGAAAAGGTGGTTTCCCCATTCACATCAACCCCCTGGGGTTTAGACATTAACTGGATCTTTATAGATCTAATGCTGGGATCTCCAAGGAAAAATGAAGCCACGTTTGCAATAGAAGGAATGGGTAAATCCAATGAAAATTCCAGAGGGAGGCAGTTACATGTTCGATAAGACTTGAGAGAGCAAATAAATATATTTTGTACTTTGCAAGCAAATAGGATATACAGATGTGCAGCCAGTGACACGGTTATACTGGATAATACTGTGCTTATTCATTGAAGGAGTGAAATATAGCATAGGAAATTGAATTGTTTTATATCACCGAGAATAGCGGAATTCACACACCATTCACATTTTTTCTTTCCTTCCCAGATACTGTGTGTCCAAAATCTCTGCTGAAGATTTCAGTCTGTCTTATTCACTCAGATTGTAAAGTCAAACCACCAACTGGTGGCTATATTTTGAAATATTAAAGGATATGCTTTCAGTCATTGCTACTGCAGATGGTGGATGTGGGAAGCAAGGTGAAGAAATCTCGAAATAATGAATTACAAACAGTAATCCATAGCTAACAGTAACTGTATATAACCAGAAATTCAAAAGCAACCCAAGAAGTTCTGCCAAAGAAAACTTATTTCCAACACCATATTCCATGTGGTTTGATTCACACTGAATCAAGATCCTAATTTAAAGGATCTTTAATTTCCAGCTAAACTTTTAGAAACAATAAGATATGGCTAAAAAAAGCAAGTGGGGGGACACAGACGACAAGAGGTGGGGGGAGATCTTCCAGCTTTCAAAAGGCACTTACCACTACAGGGTCAAAAACCCTAAAAATTATTAGGAAATGTAAATCTGCTATTTAATGTACACCTTGCATGTTCTTCACTTTCTGGAAGACTTGCATTAGACAGACATTTGTATAACCATTTAGCCATCTATTTTCACAGTTTAGGATTATGGATATATGTTTTGGAAATGCAGTAAAGTTGAGGGACATCTAGAATCATTTGTGACATGGCAATGTTGTTTATTACAACTCCTCCAGCCCTCAGTCAGCTGTGGCAATTTGTCCTCAAAGGCAATGGGGAACATATGTTCAGATTAATGAGAATGACCTTAGAATAAGTGGTAAAACAGCCCAAGGATTTGCATATTAATACAGCTAATATTTTCCTATTAATCTCTGTAATAATCTTCCATAGTTCCCATTCTTTGGATATCTCAAGGGAAAGGGAGTTAATGGTTAATAATACTAGCCAGAGTGGTGAGAACATGCCCATGTAGCTGACATGGGGAACCTGACAATTCCTGGAAGGAAAAGGGTTAAGAGCCAGCAACTTACACATACAACACTGCGTGACTACACTTTCATTCTCTTCCTTACAGCTTCAGTTGTTTAGTGTTACTGGCCTGCCAGATTTTCTAAAATCAGGATAGGCTCACGCTCAGCTGAACAGAACAGGGTAAGAATATCTTTGTATTTCTCTGGCTTGCAAATTTTTAGTTATGTGAATATTGTATGGAGGCAGGAGGGCTATCAAGGGAGCAGGTATTCACAGGGTTTGCAACATGCACCCTGCTGTGGGCTAGCACCAGTCAAGCCACCTACTCGCTCGGGAGCCCACGTCGTACTCAGCCACCTTCAAAACGTTCACCCTCTGGGCTCAGAGATGCAGCTGGGCCCCTTCGCCGCAGGCAGGAACAAAACTTAAACCTCTTTCCCTGGAGGTTCGGAGTCTGATGAGTTGATCCTTGTAAATGGTTGTTAGCCAAGGTGTGAGGATGGGGAGAGAGCTGCAGGTGAAGATGTGTTTCTGGTCCGCTTCTCTGCCCCTGCAGCGTCTTGCCCACCGACCCTTCTGGCACAGCAGCAGAGCACTTAGGAAGCACAGAGGGAGCTTACATTTACGTGTTCTGTACAAGACGAGGAAGGGGCAACGTTACTGGCCCGTGTTTTTCCTAATTACAGCACTGCTGTAAGAGAAGGGATGAAGTGGAGATCTGCTTTGGCTTTTGTCACTGTGTGTGTGCCACTGCAGGTGGAAATGGGGGAAATTTCCAATGGGATAGGGAGTGGTAAGAAAGAATAAAAAGTAAAATGTGATGGAAGGAGATGGAAATTTTTCATCTTTTCTAAGCAAAATTAACACAAAGTATTTCTGTAACTGTCCTGCCAACCTATTTGTATTACACAACTCGGTTCACCTAAGTGAATCAACCTTTACTGCCTCAGGTGATGCCTGGCAGTTCCTGAGGGAAAGATGATGGGAAGTAAGTGGGAACATGCTGCATCCTGCTTCCAGTAGCAGAATTCGAGATCCAGAAGTGACTGAGATTACCTCTGTTAAAATCCTACATGGCTTCCCCGCAATGCAACATGTATATTGTATTTCTGTTGATGGTCATTTTTATTATCTATCACTGTATTTTACTGACAATCAGTGTAGCCACTCTAGTGAAAACTGTGCATTGATAAACTGAGAAGAACCTGGTTTGTGTTAACACTGCCCTGTGAATAAATTACTGCTCTACTTAATTTGTTAGTTTTTTTAGTCTATTATATTAGCTTAGATGCAAATGTCCTCAGTGTTTTCCACTGGTTTGTACCAGAACGTCAGAATTGGCCTGGAGTGCGTGGCCACACGGTAAGTGACAACATCAGAGTTTATTTTCTCTCCCGGAAAGCAAATAAACTTTGCTGAAAACAGAGAGTTAGATCATTGGCCATTGTGGAAGGAAAAATACAGAATACAGTAGAAAACAAGCTTGAATTTCCTGAGGAGCCAGCACTGTGCCTATTTACATCACATGCGGAACTCCATCTTGATGCCCGTGGTGCAGACCACTCCCTGATAGGAGACCGGGTGACTGGGCCGGCTGTTCCAAAGCATGTCACCTCCAACTGGGCACAGCAATCCCCTCTTTGGCTCCACGGCGGCACCCACGAGGGCCCCAGGACCTCGCAGAAACGGTCTCGGCGTCTCCTCTCCCTGCTGGGAAGCCTGGCCGGGAGCTGGGCAGCCAGGGCAATCAGGGGAGTGGATCGCTGGCACAAAATGGCTGCCCAGCCCCGCTCAGTCCCGCATGGCTGGGAAGGAGGTAGACGAGTTAAATGAGCTGGCACCTTCCTAAATTTCCCTCAAAACTAAAATTGAACAGATGAGTAAAGCCATACCAGGCTCAGATTGTTGGTTAAGCTTCCTGATATTGTTTTTGACTGATTATTTGGACCGGGCCTTCAAGGCCCACCCACTAAAACACCTCTGTCATTTGAAAAATCTGTCGTCAGAGAGGAAATAATCTTCGGCAAGAAAATGCCACAGCTTCCTTTCTTTTCCTATCGTAATCTTGCGCTGCTTATTTGCTTTTCTGATGTCATTTTGTGCCTCTGGGCTAAATTTTGCCTTTTGCTTGTGCAGACGCAGAGGGGAGGGAGGATTCCCCACCCACTCCTGGGCATCCTGCATTAAATTTTGGGCCGAACTGCATGTTCTGTGCTGCTTTGGCCTTTGGAAAGGATGGCCCCAGAAGGAGGCTCCCCCCAGTTTTGTGCTAGTTGATGTTGTGCCTGAGAAGGAATGAGCCACGCACTTCTTTGTAATCTCCCTAATACTTCAAAAGTTGGCTTTGATCCTCTAATATTATTTGAGCTAATGCCCAAACCTTATTAAGCAACCTTGTGACAGAGACTGGAGGGAAAAGGATTGTGCCATTTCTCATCAACTATTAATACAGAAATTCATGAAATGTCGAAGTTGCTGCAGCCCACAGTGACAGTGAGACCAGGTGACACCATGGTCTGCCGCTGGCACTGCAAGCCCTGGGACTCCAGAGGTTTCCTGGACCTGTGCTTGCTCTTCCCATGGAAATGGGTTCTGCAGAGAGTGAGGGGTCTATGGGGGGGCGGTCTGGCACAAATCAACTTGTTGTTGGCATAAAGCAATCCACAGAAACACACTGTCAGACCTCGGCTCACAAAAAGATGGTCTGATTACAAGAAGTTCCTTTGTTCCACGTTCCTTTGCTGAGTCCTGAGACAGAAACCCGCCTTTATTCAGAGTAGCACTTAGATCTGTATTTCGCTTTGACCTAATCGCACGCTTAACTTCAGAGCCAACTGCCTACCGAGGCCTCCGGTAAGGGCTCAGGCAGAGGGAATGCTCCGCACTCGGGTTCTGACTATCTTGGTTTGACAAAGGCCAGAGATCACATGTAGAGACAATCAGTGGCAAAGAGTAAAGAGTGAGAGAGGCAGCCAGAGAGACAAAGAGATAAAGAGAATGAACAGAGGCTCGTCATGTCGCTTGTTACAGTACTGGAAGGTGCTTGTGCTCTCTGACAGAAAAGGTGACATAAAAACCTTTGCAAAATAGAGCAGAGCTGGGCACAACGGGATGGCTTTGTTCATCCTTGCTAATGGGATGGCTCCGGTGCTTAGGATCGAGTGCCAACAGCGCCAATCATTCCTGTGTGTTTGTTTTAAAAAAAAAAAAAAAAAAAAAAATCCTCCAAATTTTCAGAAGTTAGAAATCACCCACTAGCTCAGCTTTCTTTATTCACCATCCCTGGTTCTGGCCGCCAGCACTGCTAGGTAAATGGCAGTGGATGGGTGCACAGTAAAGGTGAGCTGGTCTGGAAACATAAGTGAACACTGCAGAGAGCTGTTTGCTTTGCATTATTCACACTCTTCAAGCTCTGGCAAATTGCTTTTCCTCTGACCATACTTCACTGTAATTTTTTCAAGCTGAACTGGTTTGGATAGAGTAAATATCTGTTCTGAATCCTCATTAGAAATTTCAATTGACTTTGAATCTTTTTGGAAGGTCCAGAGAGAAATAGAAGACTTTCAAGCATCTTTGTGCTTTTGGTGTCTGGAAGTGGCTTCTCTCACAGGAGAGAAAAGAAAAGAAGCAGATCTATTTGAGTAATTTAATCTGTATAAGGTAATTTACTACAAGGCAACACTTCAGTGCTCAGTGCTTTTTATTTTCCAGCACACAAGTATCCCTGACCTTGCTCTTTTCTAACCTCAGTTGAGTTTCGGCTAGCTCTGTAAGAAGAAGCCTCCCTAAGGAGCAAATCTACAAGTCGAAGTCATGACTTCCTTTGCTCAAAAAAGGATCCAGAAGACTGGATCAGCTGTATGTATCTCCTCCCTTTATATGGTTAGGCTGTTCCAGCGCTTTCATCATCTCTGGTAAAATTAGCACTATAGTAATTACCCTGGGCCAAATACACAGCTGGTGAAAGTGCATGTATTTCAGAGGGACAAAACTTGAGATGGAATTGGCAGGCGCTGTCCCACTTATTAAGGCGAATGTAAGGAAAGTGACGGGAGTTGTTTCAGTCCCACATTCACATGTGTAGACATATGCACTCAACATGCAATTCTGCTTTTACCTGCTAGAGCTTTGCACCCAACATCCTGAGCATTGCCAATGCCAGCATTTTCAAAATCATCCCTCTGCATCTTTGGTACAGACCATACCAAGGGAAGTCTGTGGGGTTTGGTCTTCTGCACCATCAGCCATAGGTTTGCTGGAGGGTGTTGGGAGACAGCTCGTGGTGTGTAAAGGTGTGCAGGGCTTATGCCTCATGGGGGAATCAGCTAAAAGGGGTTGGTGAAGGACTGCATTTGATGGTTTTACCCGGTACTTTTCCAAAAAGAAGGATAGAATGGGAGGAAAGGGAAACAGGACCCAGTGAGGCACGAGTATTGGGCCCTCCAACAGGAGCGGCTGCCAGTTCAGGAATGACACTGTGCCATACCCTCTTAAATGAAAGAAATGACAAGGAAAAGGTGGATTTTTTGCCTATGAAAAAATGAGATCACTGAATAGAAGAGGTTTTAATCAGTATATGCAATGAGTAAAGCAACAACTGCAATAAGGTCACCAGATTTTTTTTCCCTACTCACATCCCACCACGGGTCCCTCTGGAAACTGTGCTATTGAAATTGGTGGGGTCAGCTTTACTCAACATGAGTAAGGCCCTTGACTTGGGTCGGCAAGGAAGCTTCCCCCTGGAGTACACTCACCAGGGTCTTTTCTAATTTCTATTTGATGATCTGAAATGGGACCTACCCATTTATCCGTAAGCCTTATTTTCCACGCCCCACTTAGGGCATGCCTATCACAATGAAACACTTATCGGTCAAAATTTGAAAAATTAACAACACTCCCAAAAGGCAACTCCACCCAGACAGTCTGCTGGACACCCAGTACAGACATTGCCCTGAGGCACAGCACGCAACGGCAGTACCGGGGAGGCTCTGGGGCTGTCTCCTCTCTACTGCTGTTTTGTGCGATGGTCACATATAGGCTGTCAGCTCATTTTGGCACCTGGGCTAAGCAGGAATCGTGCCGAATGAACGTCAGACCAAAAATAGTTCCTGCCCTGTCAGGCGAGTCTGAGAGACACCCTGTGATCAAAGATGGGGAAACACAAGGAACAAATACAATGCCCAGTAGTCGCAGCGGACCAGCTGCCTGACAGTTGTGGAGCTTCCTACACACGCTGCTGCGAAGAAGGGTTTGAAGAAAGGATGTGAAGGAGAATGATGATATAGATGGTTCAGCAGATGTTTAATTGGAGCTACTCCCATGCGTGAGAGAACGCACGAAGCTGTTCAATGGAAAATGTGCGTTCAGAAGTGGACATGGCACTGAATATGAGATAATTATTAAGGCATTTCTATTTTGGAGTCCTTCTGTGTGTAGCTTTGCATAATAAACGTAGCGTTGCCTTTCTACACGCACACACGTTCCCTGGTCCAAACAAACAAGCAGCTCTTTGCTTCTTGTCACTGATACCTCTTGAAGTAAGTATCTTTGGCCACAAATAGATCATTGCCCTATTTGAAAAGTTCCTAGTGGAGCGTGGCCAGTTTTGACTGGCTATATATACCTAAGCTGGCAAATCAAGCAACCTCTCAGCCTTTGCTTCTATATATAAAGAGGAATGATATAGAATAAATCAGCCGGACGGAGCACATGTCGTATCAGTTTTTGTACCAAAACCATTTACTTTCTGAGTTGGATTTACTCTACTGAGCCTCGGTGGGCAGTTTCGGGAAGCCCTAAAGTCCAGTACCAGGCATCCCTAGCATGGTCGGGCGATACCAGGGGCTGGCTGACAACGGGGTAACGCCACCTTTCCTCGCACCCTTTAGGAACAGCCGGGACCCCACTGCGGACAGCACACCCGAACCGTTTCCACTCCAGCTGCCGTGGCAGCAGCGAAAAGCGGCCCCCTGAGACGGATCCCCAGGGCCGGGCCGCGGCCGAACACACGGACCCCGCCGAGTTTCTGCCCCCCAGCCCCAGGCGCTGAGGCGAGGCCCCGGCGGGGGCCGGGAAGGGGCCGGGGGGGGGGGGGGGGGAGCGGCGGCTCCGCGGGCCCCCAGCAGGTGGCGCCCGAGGGCCCCGGCCGGAGCCGCGGCGGGAGCGGGGCCGGGCGGCGCCGGGCGCAGGTGGGCGCCGGGCCCTGGGCCCTGGGTGCTGGGACGGGGGCAGCGAGCCCGCAGCCGGCCGAGAGGGGCTCAGAACCCCCAGAACCTCGGCACCTGGGCCCTGCAGCTCCTGGGCCCTTCTGGCACCCCGTTTGTGTACCGAGGGAAGCAGAGCGTGAAGCCTGTGCTGGCTGATGGGAGGCGATATGACGGCTGCCAGCAAAGCCTAGCTTTCTAGGGAGCAACAGGAGGTCAAAAAGGAGTTATCCAACTTGCTGCAGATTTTGTTT